>NC_059220.1:33418587-33423587 GCF_020615455.1 Coregonus clupeaformis
CAAAGAACCTCCTAAACACAGATCTAGGATCAGGTTTCCTCCCCCCAAGCTTGAACCATTAGGAGGAATACACCAAACTGACCTTAGATCAGGCAGTGTCTAGGGCCATCCTATCCTAACCTCTGATCCCTTGTGAATAAACATTAAGACAGGCACTCCTCAGGGATGGCCTAAACACACACAGGGGTCCATTCTGTCATCAGTGAGAGAGAGAGACTGGGGTCAGTTACTGAGAGGAGGTAGCTCTATTGTTGTGGAATACACAACAAAAGTTGATATGATCATAATGTTGTTATTTTTTCTAAAACATGAGAAAATAATTAATGTAACACATGTATGACTTGCGAATGAGCTGATTTCAATTTGAAAATATAACTCCCTCAAAAAGGTCTGACTGAGAATATACATATTTATCCAGATATACAGTAGCAAGAGTACTGGCGTGTTTAATATGGAGTGTATTTATTTTCTACACGATTACATTTCTTCTTCTCTCTCTCTCCCCCTCCTCCTCTCTCACACCCCCTCCCTCTCTCCCTCTCTCCCCCTCTCCCTCTCTCCTCTAGCCTGAGGGAGGTGGGTTGCTGCAGCCTCTTCTAATCAGACAGACAGACAGACAGAGAGCTGCTTCGTTCTAACAGTGCTGCTAATTACTAATCTCACCCCCTCCTAATTGCATACATTACAGACGATCTGCACTGCAGATTAATGCTAAACATTCCCGTGTGACGTGCGTGTGTGTGTATGTGTGTGTCTGAATATGTGTGTACTGTATGTGTGTGCTTGTCTAGGTGTTTGTAGGAGTGTGTTTGTGTGTGTTTTCTTTGCTACCACTCTACTTTAACTCTGAATTAGACCCAGAATGGTCCTTGAAGACGGGCGCCGGTTTATAGCTGCGTTACAGAGGCAGGTTGCCAGGGTCTGGGCTGGTCGTCGAGGTCCCCCGGTAACAGTAAAGCCCTCTGTCTCCGTGGAGACGCCAGATGGAGAGACATTAAGATGGTTTCCAAGGAGCCGTTTCAAATAATAAAATATCAATATTTACATTTTAATTACCCACTCTCACTCCCTGAGAGTCTTTGTCATCCTTGATAGAGTGACAGTAGAAGAGAGAGAGAGAGAGAGAGAGAGAGAGAGAGAGAGAGAGAGAGAGAGAGAGAGAGAGAGAGAGAGAGAGAGAGAGAGAGAGAGAGAGAGAGAGAGAGAGAGAGAGAGCAGAGAGCGAGAGAGAGAGACAGAGGGAGAGAGAGAGAGAGAGAGAGAGAGAAAGAGAGCGAGAGAGAGAGAGAGAGAAAGAGAGAGAACGAGAGAGAGTGAATGCGCGAGAGAGAGAGAGAGAGAGACAGGAGAGAGCGAGAGAGAGAGAAAGAAAGAGAGCGAGAGAGAGTGAATGCGAGAGAGAGAGAGAGAGAGAGAGAGAGAGAGAGAGAGAGAGAGAGAGAGAGAGAGAGAGAGAGAGAGAGAGAGAGAGAGAGAGAAAGACAAGGGTAAGACTAGGAGAGGCCTAGGCTGCTTGTGTGTTAGTATGCTCATGTATGTGTGCATGGTGTGTATGTGTGCATGGTGTGTATGTGTCCATGGTGTGTATGTGTAAGTGTGTGATAAAGAGCCGATAGAGTCAGATAGACTAACTGATGTGTGCTATCGTGTTTTCTAAAGAAGGACATTTATTCTACAGATCAAACCCAAGGAAACAGCCCTGTCTTCTACATTTATTCTCTCTCCTTCTATCCCTCCCTCCTTCCCTCTCTCCTACCTCCTGTCTATTTAGTGTTGATGTCAGCAGGACTGACCCTGTGTGGTGAGATTTCTGTTGGGGGAATAATGATGTGTACACACACACACACACACACACATACAGTGGGGAAAAAAAGTATTTAGTCAGCCACCAATTGTGCAAGTTCTCCCACTTAAAAAGATGAGAGAGGCCTGCAATTTTCATCATAGGTACACGTCAACTATGACAGACAAAATGAGAAAAAAATATCCAGAAAATCACATTGTAGGATTATTAATGAATTTATTAGCAAATTATGGTGGAAAATAAGTATTTGATCAATAACAAAAGTTTCTCAATACTTTGTTATATACCCTTTGTTGGCAATGACACAGGTCAAACGTTTTCTGTAAGTCTTCACAAGGTTTTCATACACTGTTGCTGGTATTTTGGCCCATTCCTCCATGCAGATCTCCTCTAGAGCAGTGATGTTTTGGGGCTGTCGCTGGACAACACGGACTTTCAACTCCCTCCAAAGATTTTCTATGGGGTTGAGATCTGGAGACTGGCTAGGCCACTCCAGGACCTTGAAATCCTTCTTACGAAGCCACTCCTTCGTTGCCCGGGCGGTGTGTTTGGGATCATTGTCATGCTGAAAGACCCAGCCACGTTTCATCTTCAATGCCCTTGCTGATGGAAGGAGGTTTTCACTCAAAATCTCACGATACATGGCCCCATTCATTCTTTCCTTTACACGGATCAGTCGTCCTGGTCCCTTTGCAGAAAAAACAGCCCCAAAGCATGATGTTTCCACCCCCATGCTTCACAGTAGGTATGGTGTTCTTTGGATGCAACTCAGCATTCTTTGTCCTCCAAACACGACGAGTTGAGTTTTTACCAAAAAGTTATATTTTGGTTTCATCTGACCATATGACATTCTCCCAATCCTCTTCTGGATCATCCAAATGCACTCTAGCAAACTTCAGACGGGCCTGGACATGCACTGGCTTAAGCAGGGGGACACGTCTGGCACTGCAGGATTTGAGTCCCTGGCGGCGTAGTGTGTTACTGATGGTAGGCTTTCTTACTTTGGTCCCAGCTCTCAGCAGGTCATTCACTAGGTCCCCCCGTGTGGTTCTGGGATTTTTGCTCACCGTTCTTGTGATCATTTTCACCCCACGGGGTGAGATCTTGCGTGGAGCCCCAGATCTAGGGAGATTATCAGTGGTCTTGTATGTCTTCCATTTCATAATAATTGCTCCCACAGTTGATTTCTTCAAACCAAGCTGCTTACCTATTGCAGATTCAGTCTTCCCAGCCTGGTGCAGGTCTACAATTTTGTTTCTGGTTCCTTTGACAGCTCTTTGGTCTTGGCCATAGTGGAGTTTGGAGTGTGACTGTTTGAGGTTGTGGACAGGTATCTTTTATACTGATAACAAGTTCAAACAGGTGCCATTAATACAGGTAACGAGTGGAGGACAGGGGAGCCTCTTAAAGAAGTTGTTACAGGTCTGTGAGAGCCAGAAATCTTGCTTGTTTGTAGGTGACCAAATACTTATTTTCCACCATAATTTGCAAATAAATTCATTAAAAATCCTACAATGTGATTTTCTGGATTTTTTTTCCTCAATTTGTCTGTCATAGTTGACGTGTACCTATGATGAAAATTACAGGCCTCTCTCATCTTTTTAAGTGGGAGAACTTGCACAATTGTTGGCTGACTAAATACTTTTTTCCCCACTGTACATACACATACACACACACACATCTTTGATCTCAACACGTTCTCTCCACCCCCAACCCCAAACACACACACGCACACATACACACAAACACACCACATACTAACACACACAAACACACACACCACAACAGGACTCCTGTCCCCATGAACCTGTCCCCCAAAAATGAGGACAGGAGAGGGAAGCTTACATGTCTAGCAGGCAGACAGGTGCTAAGGGCTTGGGTTTTATGACTGTGTGTGTGTCCAAGAGCCATATATTCACAAGGATTAAATCATTTTCCCTTACAGATCAATTAACTGTGATCCGACAGCCTATCGATCGCTATCATGGTTATCCTTTAAGAACATGATCCTCCCACAATATTCTGTCTCTCTGACTGCAGCCATAATAATAACACACACACACACACACACACCACACACACAAACCATCTAAAACCCTACAGAACCATTGCAGATTATATATGTGTGTGTTTGTATAAGAAATTAAATCCCTGATCTCTTCAATAAGAGAATAGATGGTCCGTCCGGATTAATTTCATATTTAGGGATTAGAACTCAAATATGATCAGCCACGACAAACACAGAAGAGAGAGACACACACAGAACAGAGAGACAAACACAGAAGAGAGAGACACACACAGAAGAGAGAGACAAACACAGAAGAGAGAGACACACACACAACAGAGACACACACAGAAGAGAGAGACAAACACAGAAGAGAGAGACACACAGAAGAGAGAGACACACACAGAACAGAGACACACACAGAAGAGAGAGACAAACACAGAAGAGAGAGACACACAGAAGAGAGAGACACACACAGAAGAGAGAGACACACAGAATGGTAGAGGGAGGAAGGGAGATAGAGAAAGCAGAGAGAAAATGAGACAGAAAGAGAGAGAGAAACAGAGGGGATGGAGAGAGACAGAAGGGGATGGAGAGAGACAGAGTGGATGAAGAGAGACAGAGGGGATGGAGAGAGACAGAGGGGATGGAGAGAGACAGAGGGGATGGAGAGAGACAGAAGGGGATGGAGAGAGACAGAGTGGATGAAGAGAGACAGAGGGGATGGAGAGAGACAGAGGGGATGGAGAGAGACAGAGGGGATGGAGAGAGACAGAAGGGGATGGAGAGAGACAGAGTGGATGAAGAGAGACAGAGTGGATGAAGAGAGACAGAGGGGATGGAGAGAGACAGAGGGGATGGAGAGAGACAGAAGGGGGTGGAGAGAGAGAGGAGGAAGAGAGAGGGAGAGATAAAGAGATGGAGAGATAGCCCCTCTCTTCTAGCAGGCCTTAATGCTTTCAAGACAAGACATTACCCCCATTCCACTGCCATGAGCACCTTTTAATTTCTGAAAAAGCTACGGCTGAAAATCTTAATTAATTGTTCCATACTGCTTCAGGGTCATTATGCATGGCAATAAAGGACGTGTAATTATTACATTTTACAGCCATTACCGAGGCTGAGAGATCGTATGTCATCATCAGGCCTGGCCAATGGCTTGGTGAACACACACAGCGAGCTTGATGGAGC
>NC_059220.1:33428587-33441087 GCF_020615455.1 Coregonus clupeaformis
CATACACTTTGGTTGGAGTCATTAAAACTAGTTTTTCAACCACTCCACAAATTTCTTGTAAACAAACTATAGTTTTGGCAAGTCGGTTAGGACATCTACTTTGTGCATGACACAAGTACTTTTTCTGACAATTGTTTACAGACAGATTATTTCACTTATAATTCATTGTATCACAATTCCAGTGGGTCAGAAGTTTACATACACTAAATTGACTGTGCCTTTAAACAGCTTGGAAAATTCCAGAAAATGATGTCATGGCTTTAGAAGCTTCTGATAGGCTAATTGACATCATTTGAGTCAATTGGAGGTGTACCTGTGGATGTATTTCAAGGCCTACCTTCAAACTCGGTGCCTCTTTGCTTGACATCATGGGAAAATCAAAAGAAATCAGCCAAGACCTCAGAAAAGAAATTGTAGACCTCCACAAGTCTGGTTCGTCCTTGTGAGCAATTTCCAAACGCTACCACGTTCATCTGTACAAACAATAGTACGCAAGTATAAACACCATGGGACCACGCAGCCGTCATACCGCTCAGGAAGGAGACGCGTTCTGTCTCCTAGAGATGAACGTACTTTGGTGCGAAAAGTGCAAATCAATCCCAGAACAACAGCAAACGACCTTGTGAAGATGCTGGAGGAAACAGGTACAAAAGTATCTATATCCACAGTAAAACGAGTCCTATATCGACATAACCTGAAAGGCCGCTCAGCAAGGAAGAAGCAACTGCTCCAAAACTGCCATAAAAAAGCCAGAGTACAGTTTGCAACTGCACATGGGGACAAAGATCGTACTTTTTGGAGAAATGTCCTCTGGTCTGATGAAACAAAAATATAACTGTTTGGCCATAATGACCATCTTTATGTTTGGAGGAAAAAGGGGGATGCTTGCAAGCCGAAGAACACCATCCCATCCGTGAAGCACGGGGGTGGCAGCATCATGCTGTGGGGGTGCTTTGCTGCAGGAGGGACTGGTGCACTTCACAAAATAGATGGCATCATGAGGAAGGAAAATTATGTGGATATATTGAAGCAACATCTCAAGACATCAGTCAGGAAGTTAAAGCTTGGTCGCAAATGGGTCTTCCAAATGGACAATGACCCCAAGCATACTTCCAAAGTTGTGGCAAATGGCTTAAGGACAACAAAGTCAAGGTATTGGAGTGGCCATCACAAAGTCCTGACCTCAATCCTATAGAAAATGTGTGGGCCGGACTGAAAAAGCGTATGCGAGCAAGGAGGCCTACAAACCTGACTCAGTTACACCAGCTCTGTCAGGAGGAATGGGCCAAAATCCACCCAACTTCTTGTGGGAAGCTTGTGGAAGGCTACCCGAAACGTTTGACCCAAGTTAAACAATTTTAAAGGCAATGCTACCAAATACTAATTGAGTTTATGTAAACGTCTGACCCACTGGGAATGTGATGAAAGAAATAAAAGCTTAAATAAATAATTCTCTCTACTATTATTCTGACATTTCACATTCTTAAATTGAAGTGGTGATCCTAACTGACCTAAAACAGGGAATTCTTACTCGGATTAAATGTCAGGAATTGTGAAAAACTGAGTTGAAATGTATTTGGCTAAGGTGTATGTAAACTTCAGACTTCAACTGTATACACCCATCTAGTACCGGGTCGGACCCCCCTTTGCCTCCAGAACAGCCTGAATTCTTCAAGGGATTGAACGTTGCTCATTTGGTATCAAGGGACCTAACATGTGCCAGGAAAACATTCCCACCAACCCCAGCCTGTACCGTTGACACCAGCCTGTACCGTTGACACCTTAAACTGGGAGTTATCAGACCAGGCAATGTTTTTCCACTCTTCAATTGTCCATTGTTGTTGATCGCTGGAGCTGCTTCTTCTTGTTTTTAGCCGATAGGAGTGGAACCTGGTGTGGTCGTCTGCCGCAATAGCCCATCCGTGACAAGGACTGACGAGTTGTGCGTTCCAAGATGCCGTTCTGCATACCACTGTTGTACTGCTCCGTTATTTGTCTGTTTGTGGCCAGCCTGTTAGCTTGTACAATTTTTGCCATTATCCTTCCACATCTCATCAACGAGCTGTTTTTGCCCACAGGACTGCCACTGACTGGATGTTTTTTGTTTGTCGCACCATTCTCAGTAAACCCTAGACACTGTCGTGCGTGAAAAGCCCAGGAGACCAGCCGGTAGGAGTGAACCATTTTCGTGAACATGTACCTAATAAACTGGCCACTGAGTATATTATTGATATGTATTAAATAATGCAAATAATTTTGGTAGTTCTGTCAGCTTCTTCAGTGGGGAACCTGCTCTCCTCTAGTAGTTGATGAGATATGAAGCTGAAGTTATTATTAGATGACATTAACAGGACTAGGACCATAGATGCATTGTGCAGAGACACACCCTCTGATACTGATTGGTGAGATATGAGATGTCAAAAGAGAGACATGACACTAGCAGTAACATCCTGAGAAGGTCAAGAGATGAGAAAGAGGCAAGATGAAGCTAGAGGACATGAAAAAAGAGAAGACGACAGTCACTTCAGAAGAAAGAGAGGAAAGACAGGGGAGGAGAAAGAAAGAGAGGAAAGACAGTGGAGGAGAAAGAAAGAGAGGGAAGACAGGGGAGGAGAAAGAAAGAGAGGGAGAAGGAGAGACATGGACCAACAACACCCGAGGCTTCATCTAATAAGAATGCTAAACTTAATCCACATTCCGGGGCCTGATATCAAATATTCTTTTGATAATTTGATTTCATCAATATTTGTATTCATCTGCAAACACTGTCTGTTTGTTTGCTGGCGAGGCGACCGCGGCACACTTGAAAACAACATGTCATTCTCAAAATGTGTTATCTTCGACTGTGCCCAGATTAAAGTGGTCAAAGATACGCAGTGCACAGCTCAAAGGAATGCACAGGGAATGAGATAGCTCAGGGAGTTAACGGATAAATACTCATCAGTGCTATGACACACACACACACACACACACTGTAACCACGCGCACACAAGCGCACACACATGCACACACATGCCTTCATGTACACATGCCTTCATGTACATATGTACATACAGTATCTGCCTTAAATATTTGTACCTCTGCACATTGATCTGGTGATGGTACTCCCTGTACATAGCTCCATCATTGATCTGGTACTGGTAATTCCATCATTGTGTATTTTATTTTATTCCTCGTGTTACTGTCTTATTTGTATTATTATTTTTCAACTCTGCATCGTTGGGAAGGGCTCGTAAGTAAGCATTTCACGGTAAAGCCTACAGCAGTTGTATTCGCCGCATGTGACAAATAACATTTGATTTGATTTGATGCACACACCGTTCACACGCACGCATACATTCACACTCAAGCACACACACAACTTAATTAACACACAACACTGGCCATATCTCCAGCAAATATCACACAACAATATGTAACTCATTTATATACAAAGGCTAAATCTACCAACCAAAATATAGCAATAAGTCAACCAATGTGCAAACATTATGTGCTTTCATGTGTGGGTGTTTGTGAGAAGTCACCTTGTCTCTGTGTCATGTCGCTTGCTGTAGTGCATCTTTGGTACAGTAGCCATGAAGAAAAGAGACAGGGAGCTCTGGGAGTATATGTCCCCTTATCCCTCCCTCTCCCCTTCAATCCCACTCTTCTCTCTCTCTCTCTCTCTCTCTCTCTCTCTCTCTCTCTCTCTCTCTCTCTCTCTCTCTCTAGGTTAGGACACCTATAAATGTGTTGCAGTCATGTAGCTGGCCACATGTAAAAGCCATCAAACCAGCCTACATGAGCATGTTATTCATTTATATATGTGTGGGTGTGTGTGTGTGAGTGGTAAGCAGGAGGTGGACAACATGTGGTGGTTGTCACAGTGAACCTACCTGGCCAGACAGAATGAGGACAAGCATCCTAGCCCTGACTTGTGCTAGCGTTAGCATGCTATTCCGATTAGCGTTGACTGTACCATAACAACCATGGTACCGTTAGCATGCTACTCTGACTAGTGCATGTGTGAGTACCAAGAGAGAGAGAGAGAGAGAGAGAGAGAGAGAGAGAGAGAGAGAGAGAGAGAGAGAGAGAGAGAGAGAGAGAGAAAATGGGGGGAGAAGAGAACTGGCAGACAGGGGTGGCCATTTAGGGAGAGATGGCACAGTTTCATGTAGCCAGTAATTTACTGCCAGCCTCACGTGCAGCCTAACAACGAATTTACGGATTGATGACATCACCAGACATTATTGAGCAGCCACGGGTGGAGACACTGAACTGACATCAGCACTACCCTACACACACATCTGTCTCCCTGTCTCTCACACACACTCACACACATCCAGTACTCTCTCTTACCCTAAAACACATACACACACACACACACACACACACAAACACACCTCTGTTTGTGGATGTCAGGGTTAATTTAGTGGTGCTATCCCGTTGGATAAAGAGGAGAGGAACCCTGCTGAAAGAGAACATTTGATTTGCTAAAAGGAGCTGAGGCCTTCTATTAATCAATATTTACCTCGTGGCAGGACACAGGCTCTGGCTGGCTGACTGGCTGACTGGCTGACTGGCTGACTGGCTGACTGACTGACTCATTTACAGATTGGTTGGAGAGGGGAAAGGAGAGACGGGATGTGGGGTTGAAAGGGGAGGGGCAGGGAGGGGAGAGGTTAACAGAGGCAGACTTGGGGGAGGGAATAGGGTTAAAGGTTATACAAGGGCTTACAAGTGGGATGTGGGGTTAGGGAGAGCGGGTTAGGGGTTATGGAGGGGTGGGCGGGCGGGCGGGAGGGTTATGGTGGAATTTGGAGAGGAGGGGTTAGGGTTTGAGTGGGGTATAGATAAAAGGAGTTAGGGTGTGTAGAGCCCTGTTAGCACAATGCACACACAAGGGAGAGGTTAGAACAGGGTCAGAAGGGCTTCATGAGGGAAGGACAACATCCTCAGATAAACCAAGCACCTCTTCTCTATCTTCCAACTGTCTCCCCCTGTTTCACCCGTTCCTCTGCCTTCTCTCATCTCCTGCTGTTCTCTCCCCCCATTTCCCCCTTACCTCCTCCAATCACCTGATTAACACATGTCGTCAACCCAACAACTTGCAGAAATACCCAAACAAATATATAAAAAGGAAAGTAACGTGTGTGTGTAGCCTGGAGGTAGCTTTGTGAGCTTGTTCCTGGCTCTAATGCATATTGAGCGGGGGTGGGTTAAGCCGTAGATATGGGTAGCCAATCAGAGTGACAATTCAATCACACGCGCACGTGCACGCTCGTGGAGATGTGCTAGAATATGCACCTGCAGCTCTTTACTTAACGAGGTTTCACAGCCATGTTCTAATCCCTCACAACACAACAATACCACTAACCACCCAGATGATAATCACCTTAACACACACACATACACACGCACGCGCACCACCAACGCTCTGATACCAGGCCTGGGATTCCCCCTCTCTCTTACCCCCCTCACACATTCTGTCACCCCTCTCACCTCTTTCTTCCACCTTATTCCTCTCTCACTCCCTCTCTCCTCATCCCCCTCTCACCTCCCCTCACCACTCTTTCATATGGTATTACAGAGACAATACAGAGTCAGAGAGAGAGAGAGGCAGGCAGAAGGACAGACAGACAGAGAGAGAGGCAGGCAGAAGGACAGGCAGACAGAGAGAGAGGCAGAGAGAAGGACAGACAGAGAGAGAGGCAGAGAGAAGGACAGAGAGACAGAGAGAGAGGAAGGCAGGCAGGCAGAAGGACAGACAGACAGAGAGAGAGGCAGGCAGAAGGACAGACAGACAGAGAGAGAGGCAGGCAGAAGGACAGACAGACAGAGAGAGGGAGAGAGAGAGGCAGAGAGAATCAAAAAGACAGAGCAGCAGAGAGAGCAGGGGAAGGATAGAGAGGGGGGGGGAGAGCAGAAATGAAGTGGACTGTGTCAGAGTCTCAGAGAGCGCCTCAGTATCTACATAAAAGAGATTAAAGCAGACAGGCCTCCATTCTACAGCTCAATCATATTGTGTTAGCACGCGCTTATCCTCCGCCCAGCCAAATTGAAAGGGAAAGAAAGAAAGAAAGAAAGAGTCTCCGAGATAGGGGCACAGAATGGGAGAAGCCTCAGCAATTTGGCCGTCCATAAAGGCTTGGTAATGGTGGTAGGGTCTGTCGTGGTGAAAAGGCAGTGTTGGGCCCGACGTCCATTCATGTCCTGAACACGTCAAGTCAAGTACCACTGCCTGCCTTTGTATAGCAGATAAGACATGTCGCCCTGGCACGACAGAACACTTTCTTTCTTTTTATTCACCTCATACAGAGAGAGAACGAGAGAGGTGGAGGAAGGGAGAGGAAAAAGCCTAATTCTATTGACAGATAAAAGTAATTTAGAATGGTCTTTCTTTTTTCTTCTTCAGTCCTTTTTAAATATTGGCTTTCCGCCTGCCTCCCCCATTCTAGTGTGAGACAGACCCAGCCCCCTACACAGTCACATGAAATGCAGCCTAATATGTCAGTAAAGTGTGTGTGTGAATGAGGTAAGCCCCTAAATGAGATTCCTCACTCTAATCATTATAGAGAGTGAAAGCAATTCGCATCTTGACTTCATATCATTCTCTTAAAGCCTGTATTTGGTGGAATGCTAGAGTCCCATATGTTTACTGGTGTGTGTGTGTGTGTGTGTGATTTTGCGCTCCTAATAGCATATCAAATGTTTGCATCAGTATGTAAATGAGATAAAAAATACTCACACACTCTCATAAAGAAACCCAGCCTGATCCTGTTAGAACAGAAACCAGTGGTTAGAGAGTGTGTGTAGCGGCATGTCACGGGGGTTGGCGAGATGAGAAGCGGAGTGTCTTTAAGTGCGTCGAGCGACACTCACATACACACACACACTCACACACACACTCACAGCCTCCTCGTTATCCGTCTCTCTCTCTCTCGGCGGCAGCCTCCGTAATACTGAGTGATGTTTAAATTAGTTTACAATTTGCCTTCTCCGCGCCTCCGCCGGCTCTTAAGCGTCTGGAGCTCTGAGGTGTCAGCGCGCCTCCTAACCAGCGTAACAAATTGTTGCCCGTACGGCAGACACCTAATGACTCGAAATTAGCTGTGGCACAAGCCTGACAGTTTGTTACGACTGTTAGCGACAGCGCGGCCGGATCATGAGCCATGAATTGGTTTCAGCTCTCTCCCTCTCTTTTCTCCGTTTTCTTTTTTTTCTCTCCCTCTCTACGGGAGAGGAGGCAATTTGATTTGATTAAAACAATTACTGTAGCATAGAATAGCCAGACACAAAAGCTTGCGAGGTAGTCAACACTAGACATGAGGAAGGGAGGGGGTTAAGAATGGAAAGGTGTGGGGTAGGGCTCTATGTGTGTGTGTGTGTGTGTGTGTGTGTGTGTGTGTGTGTGTGTGTGTGTGTGTGTGTGTGTGTGTGTGTGTGTGTGTGTGTGTGTGTGTGTGTGTGTGTGATATATACTGTTTGCAAGTGGCTGATAGAGAATGTGGAGGAGGTATATTTCACTCTGAGAGAAACGACAATCCTATCCGCTGTGTGTGAACGCTAGATCACCTCAATGGGGTGTTGTGTGTGTGTGTGTGTGTGTGTGTGTGTGTGTACCTGCGTGTGTGTGTGTGAGATAGCATTAGATCACTTCTCCATGGATGCAGTGAGGTTTTCATCATGATGTGGTGGCAACCCCCTGCCTCGACACACACACACACACACACACAGATGAGCTCCATCCTCCTCCATCGGGGCAGGATTGCCTTCCTCCGTCTAATCACGCCATCATCTATCCTCCGCCGAGCAATCGCTCCGCGCCCAGCGCACACGGAGGAGAGGTGAGCTATCTCCACTCGCTCAGACACACACAGACACATACACACAATCGTCACAGCTCCCCATCCTCTGTGTATTCTCTGAATAGAGTACTGACAGAGGTACTAGTGTATAAGCACACAGTCATAATATGTGTGTGCATGTGTTTGTGTGTGTGTGTGTGTGTGACTGTGCATATCAGTCTCTCCAGGATGTCACAGGGATTTGTTGTGATATTTGCTGGCAAAAATGCTTGATTTTGCTGAAGCAATTTTGACATTTTGCATGGCAATATGCAATGGTTTTGTCCAGCGCGAAAATGTGCTGATGAGGGAAAACGTTTTTTTTTTACGTGTGGCTTGATTGAACCATATTATGCAGTAAATGTACGGAGATTGGTTGAAATTGCAAGCCCTCTTTTTGTACTGCGGTGATAGGTCAGTTCTATGCGATAACACTGGGACGATTTGACTGTTTTATGCAGAAATAGTGATAGATGATTGGTCAAATTTACAAGCTCTCACATAATACGGAATCCTGGAGGGACTGGCATATCTACCGTATCTGTCTATCTATGTGTAAGTGTGTACCAGTTTCTGTTCATTTTCAACTACTGTAGTGACAGCCCCTGTTTCCCCCATCCCTCCTTCCTTCCCAGTTTGTGGTGTTAATCTGACCACATTCTCTGTAATCTAGGCTAATCTGAGAGTTGCCTTGCCTCTCTACAGCCTCTCACAGCAAAAACCAGACAACCCACAAACCCAGATTAGCTATGTGCTCACACACACACACACACACACACACACACACACACACACACACACACACACACACACACACACACACACACACACACACACACACACAGCTCCGGCTCAGATTAACAGTAAAAGAAGAGCTTTGTTAAGGAGATTGACACATGGAAGAGTGATAACAGAGTGATAACAGAGTGATAACCAGAGTGATAACAGAGTGATAGCAGAGTGATAACAGAGTGATAACCAGAGTGATAACAGAGTGATAGCAGAGTGATAACAGAGTGATAACCAGAGTGATAACAGAGTGATAGCAGAGTGATAACAGAGTGATAACAGAGTGATAACAGAGTGATAGAGGGAGGAAAGGGATAGAAGGCAGGATGGAACACTACAAAATAGAACAAAACATGAATCCCTCAAATGATCAAATGATAGTCTGTCGGAATCCATGTCGTGTTTCTTCGTGTTTGCTGTATTTTTATGTAAATTGATGGGTTTCAACATTTGTTGTATCAGTTTAGGGGTCAGTGGTTCGGGTGAGTTTATGTCACAAGTGATCAGACGGGGTCAGGAGTTCAGGCCGTCTGGGGTCAGTAGTCATGAGAGGGGTCGTGATAGGATTTGAGGTGAGGTGAGGGGTCAGGGCGAGAGTCTTACCTGGGTTGAGCTCCGACCGAACAGACGATGTTGACAGTCTTTGTGTTGGTGTTCTGTGTCATTTTGTGAACCTGGGGATATATGTGGCTAAGCGTGTGCGTCATTGAGTTTTACCAATGTGTAGGTCTACCTGGGATGTTCTCAGCTCAGTCGATGTTGAATCTGTGTGTGTAGACACGTGCTTAGTGTGTATGTGTAAGCCCGTACCTGGGATGTGTTTGGCCCAGCCGATGTTGACCACCAGCTCTCGGTCAGCTAGGTCACACAGCGTGGTCAGGGCCTTGATGTCACTGTCGGGGACGGTAGGGTCAGGCATGGCGTAGATCTTCTCAGGCTCGGCCACCAGCAGGTGGGACACGATCTTATTATCTGCAAGGCAGCCAAAGGGAACTGGGTGACCACCGAGAGAGAACAGAGAGACAGGGTCAAATCAACACACGCTCAACATGGAGAAAACTCAGATCATTATCATGCTGTTGTGCAGTACATGAGGTGCAATGGATGCGTGTGTGAGTTGATGTTACGATCATTGTCATTACACATAGTCTACAATAGTTCTTCAACTGTCATTTTTGTCTTCAAAATGATTCTATAAGGATTCTAGATGGTTCTACAACGGGCCCAGTGTGAGGGAGCCTCAAGGATAATCTAAAGCAAAATACAATGCTCAGAGAATTCTAGATACAGTGAGGGAAAAAAGTATTTGATCCCCTGCTGATTTTGTACGTTTGCCCACTGACAAAGAAATTATCAGTCTATAATTTTAATGGTAGGTTTATTTGAACAGTGAGAGACAGAATAACAACAAAAAAATCCAGAAAAACGCATGTCAAAAATGTTATATATTGATTTTCATTTTAATGAGGGAAATAAGTATTTGACCCCCTCTCAATCAGAAGAATTTCTGGCTCCCAGGTGTCTTTTATACAGGTAACGAGCTGAGATTAGGAGCACACTCTTAAAGGGAGTGCTCCTAATCTCAGCTTGTTACCTGTATAAAAGACACCTGTCCACAGAAGCAATCAATCAGATTCCAAACTCTCCACCATGGCCAAGACCAAAGAGCTCTCCAAGGATGTCAGGGACAAGATTGTAGACCTACACAAGGCTGGAATGGGCTACAAGACCATCGCCAAGCAGCTTGGTGAGAAGGTGACAACAGTTGGTGCGATTATTCGCAAATGGAAGAAACACAAAAGACTGTCAATATCCCTCGGCCTGGGGCTCCATGCAAGATCTCACCTCGGGGAGTTGCAATGATCATGAGAACGGTGAGGAATCAGCCTAGAACTACACGGGAGGATCTTGTCAATGATCTCAAGGCAGCTGGGACCATAGTCACCAAGAAAACAATTGGTAACACACTACGCCGTGAAGGACTGAAATCCTGCAGCGCCCGCAAGGTCTCCCTGCTCAAGAAAGCACATATACAGGGCCGTCTGAAGTTTGCCAATGAACATCTGAATTCAGAGGAGAACTGGGTGAAAGTGTTGTGGTCAGATGAGACCAAAATCGAGCTCCTTGGCATCAACTCAACTCGCCGTGTTTGGAGGAGGAGGAATGCTGCCTATGACCCCAAGAACACCATCCCCACCGTCAAACATGGAGGTGCAAACATTATGCTTTGGGGGTGTTTTTCTGCTAAGCGGACAGGACAACTTCACCGCATTAAAGGGACGATGGACGGGGCCATGTACCGTCAAATCTTGGGTGAGAACCTCCTTCCCTCAGCCAGGGCATTGACAATGGGTCGTGGATGGGTATTCCAGCATGACAATGACCCAAAACAAACGGCCAAGGCAACAAAGGAGTGGCTCAAGAAGAGGAACATTAAGGTCCTGGAGTGGCCTAGCCAGTCTCCAGACCTTAATCCCATAGAAAATCTGTGGAGGGAGCTGAAGGTTCGAGTTGCCAAACGTCAGCCTCAAAACCTTAATGACTTGGAGAAGATCTGCAAAGCGGAGTGGAACAAAATCCCTCCAGAGATGTGTGCAAACCTGGTGGCCAACTACAAGAAACGTTTGACCTCTGTGATTGCCAACAAGGGTTTTGCCACCAAGTACTAAGTCATGTTTTGCAGAGGGGTCAAATACTTATTTCCCTCATTAAAATGCTAATCAATTTATAACATTTTTGACATGCGTTTTTCTGGATTTTTTTGTTGTTATTCTGTCTCTCACTGTTCAAATAAACCTACCATTAAAATTATAGACTGATCATGCCTTTGTCAGTGGGCAAACATACAAAATCAGCAGGTGATCAAATACTTTTTTCCCTCACTGTAAATGGGCAGTGCGAATTGAAAAGGAGTGAGCCTAGTTGGTGGATAGACAAGGACGTGGCAGCGACATTGTTTCACACAAAGAAGAAGAAGGCATAGGGAGTGTGTGGGGAAAGTTAAATAAAACAAAAACAATTCCAATGGAATCAAATCTGCAGATGAGCTCGCTACGGACAATTAGTGGCAGTCTCACTCCTGTATTCAAATTAATCTGCTGCTTAATCATGCAGCCAGATGATAGACGACCATGATGAGCTAGTGAACCCAAATACCACCGAGATGGAGAGAGAGAGGAGAGAGGGGGGAGAGCTCGGAGACAGACAAGGGAAGAGAGGAGGAAGAGAGAGGGGAGAGAGAGAGACAGGGAAGAGAGAGATGGAAGCACAAAATAGAGATATAGACACATACAGTAGAGAGAGAGAGAGGGCAAGAGAGAGAGAGAGAGATAGTCAGAGATAGATAGATAAAAAGAGATAGATCGAGAGTGGGGGTTGTTTGCATATCGACCAGAGCAGCCCCTCACTCCAGGGAGAGAGCGAGAGAGAGAGAGGGCTAGACTAGAGCTCTATCAGTCTGTGGCTAAATCTTATTTAATGTTTCCTTAATTACAATCAATGGCACCCCATTTCAACCCCCCCAGCCTTTGTTATGTGTGGATAATCAATGTGGACGGCTGGGCTAGGCTGGGCTCTGTTAGGGCTAGGGGCTGTGTGTGTGTCTACAACTGTACCGGCTCAGTAAGTGTTAACACAGCTAAAACAATGGAGTGCTTTGAATGTTTCTATGCTCAGAATATACTGTAACTACAGCATATTTGTTGTTGGGACGCTATCAATAGTGTAGCCGGACTGTGTTCTGATCAATGATACTGTCTCGCTTTTTATGTTTGAGTACAATATTGTACTCAAGCGACAGACATAGAGATGGAGAGAGATGGAAAAAAAGATTAAAAACCGGAACTAATGAAATGGGCTGTGTGCAGGGCAGAGAGAGAGAGAGAG
>NC_059220.1:33443587-33448587 GCF_020615455.1 Coregonus clupeaformis
AGGGAAATATGTGTCTCTAATATGGTCATACATTTGGCCGGAGGTTAGGAAGTGCAGCTCAGCTTCCACCTCATTTGTGGGCAGTGTGCACATAGCCTGTCTTCTCTTGAGAGCCAGGTTTGCCTATGGCAGCCTCTCTCAATAGCAAGGCTATGCTCACTGAGTCTGTACATAGTCAAAGCTTTCCTTAATTGTGGGTCAGTCACATTGGTCAGGTATTCTGGCACTGTGTACTCTCTGTTTAGGGTCAAATAGCATTCCAGTTTGCTCTCTCTCTCGCTCTCTCTCTCTCTCTCTCTCTCTCTCTCTCTCTCTCTCTCTCTCTCTCTCTCTCTCTCTCTCTCTCTCTCTCTCTCTCTCTCTCTCTCTCTCTCTCTCTCTCTCTCTCTCTCTCTCTCTCTCTCTCTCTCTCTCTCTCTCTCTCTCTCTAGTCTATCCACCTTAAAGACTTATCTCTCTCTTTAATTAATTGACACACAAAGGAGCCCTAATTTAATCATGCACAGCTCTCCAGGGATTGGCTGTTTCCGTGGTTACCACTTAAACGTGGATGGGGAGAGGCCTGTTTTATGTTGGGGATGAGAGAGGAGAGGAGAGAGAGAGGGGAGAGGAGAGGAGAGGAAAGAGAGGGGAGAGGAGAGGAGAGGGAGATGAGAGAGGAGAGGAGAGGAGAAGAGAGGAGAGAGGAGAGGGGGATGAGAGAAGACACAAGAGCACAGAGAGATGAGAGAGGAGAGGAGAGGAGAGGAGAGGAGAGGAGAGGAGAGGAGAGGAGAGGAGAGGAGAGGAGAGGAGAGGAGAGGGAGAGGAGAGGAGAGGAGAGGAGAGGAGAGGAGAGGGAGAGGAGAGGAGAGGAGAGGAGAGGAGAGGAGAGGAGAGGAGAGGAGAGGAGAGGAGAGAGAACACTGGGCGGAGCAGAGGACCAGAGGGATGTGTAGTGGAGGATTCCACTCACTGTCAAACCCTGTTCCCCCTAGAGAACTCTCTGCTGTCAGAGAAAATGGGCTGAATCTGCAAGTTTCAAAAAGAACCACACACACACACACTACTGAACACACACACACCTTTCTCTACCTTAGATGAAAAAACACTCAGACTTGCACAAAAAATACCTTTCTCTATGGTTGATAAAATACAATTAAACACACACCCATAGAATTACAGTGCCTCGCAAAAGTATTCATCCCCCTTGGCGTTTTTCCGATTTTGTTGCATTACAACCTGTAATTGAAATGGATTTTTATTTGGATTTCATGTAATGGACATACACAAAATAGTCCAAATTGGTGAAGTTAAATGAAAAAAATAACTTGTTTCAAAAAATTCTAAAAATAAATAACGGAAAAGTGGTGCGCGCATATGTATTCACTCCGTTTGATATGAAGCCCCTAAATAAGATCTGGTGCAACCAATTACCTTCATAAGTCACATAAGTCACATGTGGTCCTCTGTAGCTCAGCTGGTAGAGCACGGCGCTTGTAACGCCAAGGTAGTGGGTTCGAACCCCGGGACCACCCATACACAAAAAGAAAAATGTATGCACGCATGACTGTAAGTCGCTTTGGATAAAAGCGTCTGCTAAATGGCTTATTATTATTATTACATAATTAGTTAAATCTAGGTGACACATCATCTCAGTATATATACACCTGTTCTGAAAGGACCTAGAGTCTGCAACACCACTAAGCAAGGGGCACCACCAAGCAAGCGGCACCATGAAGACCAAGGAGCTCTCCAAACAGGTCAGGGACAAAGTTGTGGAGAAGTACAGATTAGGGTTGGGTTGTAAAAAAATATCAGAAACTTTGAACATCCCACAGAGCACCATTAAATCCATTATTAAAAAATTGAAAGAATATGGCACCGTAACAAACCTGCCAAGAGAGGGCCGCCCACCAAAACTCACGGACCAGGCAAGGAGGGCATTAATCAGAGAGGCAAAAAAAGACCAAAGATAACTCTGAAGGAGCTGAAAAGCTCCACAGCGGAGATTGGAGTATCTGTCCATAGGACCACTTTAAGCCGTACACTCCACAGAGCTGGGCTTTACGGAAGAGTGGCCAGAAAAAAGCCATTGCTTAAAGTAAAAAATAAGCAAACACGTTTGGTGTTCGCCAAAAGGCATGTGGGAGACTCCCCAAACATATGGAAGAAGGTACTCTGGTCAGATGAGACTAAAATTGAGCTTTTTGGCCATCAAGGAAAATGCTATGTCTGGTGCAAACCCAACACCTCTCATTACCCCGAGAACACCATCCCCACAGGTGGTGGCAGCATCATGCTGTGGGGATGTTTTTCATCGGCAGGGACTGGGAAACTGGTCAGAATTGAAGGAATGATGGATGGCGCTAAATACAGGGAAATTCTTGAGGGAAACCTGTTTCAGTCTTCCAGAGATTTGAGACTGGGACAGAGGTTCACCTTCCAGCAGGACAATGACCCTAAGCATACTGCTAAAGCAACACTTAAGTAGTTTAAGGGGAAACATTTAAATGTATTGGAATGGCCTAGTCAAAGCCCAGACCTCAATCCAATTGAGAATCTGTGGTATGACTTAAAGATTGCTGTACACCAGCGGAACCCATCCAACTTGAAGGAGCTGGAGTAGTTTTGCCTTGAACAATGGGCAAAGATCCCAGTGGCTAGATGTGCCAAGCTTATAGAGACATACCCCAAGAGACTTGCAGCTGAATAGTTATGCACACTCAAGTTTTCAGTTTTTTTGTCTTATTTCTTGTTTGTTTCATAATAAAAAATATTTTGCATCTTCAAAGTTGTAGGCATGTTGTGTAAATCAAATTATACAAACCCCCAGAAAAGCAGGTTTAATTCCAGGTTGTAAGGTAACAAAATAGGAGACATGCCAAGGGGGGTGAATACTTTCGCAAGCCACTGTAGGAATTGCCACCCAAGCCATAGACTGTTCACTCTGCTACTGTCCGGCAAACGGTACCGGAACATTGGCTCTCGGACTGTCAGGCTCCGAGACAGCTTTTACCCAAGCCAAGACTGCTAAATAGCCAGACTGCTAAAAAGTCAGACTGCTAAATAATCATTCAATGCTACCCGAACTATCTGCACTGACTCCATCTTGCACTGACCCTACGCACACTAGACTATACACACCATATACACACTCACTCACACACAAACTACATTGACACTCCCACACAAAACCCACACACATTCACATACACTACATACGCACTCACACACAACACACACACACAGACCGACACAACACAAACACACATTACACACACACACACACTCACAGACTTTTACACTCATAATTTGCTGCTGCTACTCTGTTCTTTATTTTACTCTTATTATTATCTATCCTGATGCCTAGTCACTTTACCCTGCCTTCATGTACATATCTACCTCAAATACCTCGTACCGCTGCACATTGATCTGATGCTGGTACTTCCTGTATATAGCTCCATTCTTGTGTATTTTATTTCATTCCTCTTGTGTTACTATTTTATTTTCAACTCATTGGGAAGGGCTCGTAAGTAAGCATTTCACGGTAAAGTCTATACCAGTTGTATTCGGCGCATGGGACAAACACAATTTGATTTGATTTGAATTCTGCACTATATAATTTAATAGGCTCTCTATGCAGACACCACACACACCCCATAATAGACGGTGGTCTTAGTAAGATGTCACATTGGTGACATGTTGGGTTTATAGCGTGGACAGAGATATGGCAAGACCCACGACACAGAGCTGTTGACAGCTTCTACTGCTAACGAGCTGCAGCCGTAACCAGATACACTCACACACACATGCCTGCTGAACACACACACACACACACACACACACACACACACACCGCACACTGCACGCTATGGAAGGTTTCAGGCCATGGTTACACTGCTAATACACACACAGACACACACACACACACAACCACAGGCGTGAACACACACTCAAACACACACACACATGGAGCCATAGCCTTAGCAGGCTGATGCCACAGTGGTTTATAGGCCTTTTATTACACAGATCAGGTTCCTCATACAGGAGACTGATGGGGTAACACTGTCTACTTTACTGCATCTCTTCACACACACACATACACACCTAAATGAATAACATGCTCATGTAGGCTGGTTTGATGGCTTTCACATGTGGCCAGCTACATGACTGCAACACATTTATAGGTGTCCTAACCTAGAGAGAGAGAGGGTGGGGGGTGATATTGAAGGAGAGGGAGGGCAAAGGGGAATTGGAGGAGAGGAGAAACATGGAGGAGAGGAGAGGAGTGAAAACCATAGGAGGTGAGACCGAAAGGAAATTCTTTTCATGGTGTTATAAATCTGGGCCAGATTACAAGACACTTTAGACTGGGTTTTTAATTAAGGAAGCAGATAGGCCTATTGTCTGACTGGAGCTTTCTCTGGCCCTGCCTTCTTTTTAAATGATCCTCTTCTCCTGGGCCTTTACTAGAATCCCACAGATGACCATAAAGACCTTACAAGACTTGTTGAGGATTTCATAGCTGTGGTGGAATCCCTTCTGGCGTCTAGTGAATTTATAGGTAGGGAGAGAGAGGGAGGGAGGGCGAGAGAGGGAGGGAGGAAGACGGGGGGATAAGGGAGAGGGAAGGAGAGAAAGAGGGGGGGGGACTCTCCCAGTCAGCTAATTAACACAAAGGTGGAGAGGAGGTAGCGAGAAGAGGAGGAGAGGAGAAAAGGAGAGGAAAGAGAGAAGGTAGTGTGTGTGTGTGTGTGTGTGGGGCATTCTATGTAGAGGAAGATGAAGATATTTGACCCTCCCTTTAGCAGGGTGTGGTAAGTGTAATTGCATCCCCTCTGAAATGTTACATCTTTAAAATGCTTAAGGTGCACACACACAGAGAAACACATATACACACACACACACACAAACGCGCACACACACACACACACACACACACACACACACACACACACACACACACACACACACACACACACAGACACACACAGAGAAACACACACACATAGAAACAC
>NC_059220.1:33458587-33473587 GCF_020615455.1 Coregonus clupeaformis
GATTCATTAACGATTATCCGTAATAATGGTAGCATCCAAATTGATGTAGAAGTGCTCAGAAACACATTCTATTCTTATTTACAATAAAGTTATCTCCAAAATGACACAATACATTATTTAATTTCTATAGGGCACAACATAAGTTGAAACACAACCAATACAAACTGCAAATGGATCCAGTTTGTAGAGTCACAAGTTTGATGTAGTCATTGTGTACTGGAAATATTGGACCAAATACTTCACTTTTGACTAAATGTAATACACTATAAGTGAATTTGTCCAAATACTTATGACTCCCTCAAAAGGGGGGACTAGATACATGAAGTGCTTTCATTTCTAAACGGTAAAACAGATATGTATGAAGATACCCTCAAATAAAAGGTGACATTCTGTGCTTTCGCCTCATATAAAACATTTGATCTCAAATTCAAAATGCTGACGTATAGAGCCAAATTAAACATTTTAGCTTCACTGTCCAAATAAATACATAGGGGAATGAATACGCTTGTTTTTAAACAATGTAAATGTAAACAAACACGTATAGCCTCGTAACATGGTCAGTCCTTGAATCCATAGCTCTGTCTATGAATTGGAGAGTGGTTACATTTCACCAGGCCCTTCCCTCAGCTGTTTACCAAAACAGAGGCGGGGTATCCGCTTTGTTATTGTTTTAATTAAGGTTTCTAGCTTTCAGTGGACACGAGCGACACAATGTGATTGAATAGTAAACTGTGGTACCCAGCTTTGACTAGAGTCCTGAGGAATAGGGACACCAGTGTCTGACCAGCTGCACACATACCCACACGCTCTGCTGCCAACTCCGGCCCCACTGCCCCAAGACCTAATGTGTGTGACCGGGTGGATGGCTTCAGTCTGTGTGTTGCAGAATAGTGTGTTGCAGTGTGTTTGGAAGAGAGTGACTGAGTGTGTGAGAGAGAGACACACACACACACACACACACACACACACACACACACACACACACACACACACACACACACACACACACACACACACACGTTGGCTGTGTTTCAAGGTCTATTTCTGAGGCAGTTGGTAGCAGGCTGCAGAGCCTGCATCGGAGAGTAGCTCATACTGGGCTGCTAGTAGACAGGAAACACAAACTATCTCAGGGAAACAAATACAGCCATAGCATCTCTTCTCCCCCTCTCTATTTTGCCCTTCTGTCTGGTGGGACAACACAGCTCTATTAAGGAGTAAAGAGCTACAGAGGACCAGCCCCCTCCATCCACCCCCACTAGAGCCACTAAAGAGCCCCCCCCTAAGGCCACTGCTAACTGGGGGAGTAGAGGGACCCCTCTACCCTCCTGTACCCCCTAATTGAGGCAGATCGAGGGTGTAGAGGTGTGTGTCACCTTCTGTCTGGGTGCCAAGGGAGATAGGATGTGTTTGTTAGCCCCGCCCCCTGACCTTTCTCTCTGGCTGACGCATCATTATGACCTCATTAAACGCTACCCGACAGCCACCGCCAGAGGGGAAATACCACGGGGAGAGTGTGTCTGTGTGTGTGTCTGTGTGTCTGGGTAAGTAGTTTTACTACCTGATATATATGTAACTGATTGGGTAGGTGTGTGTAGCAGAGGTTGTTTGGTAAAACACACGCACAGTGGGACTCCAACACCTACCAGCCATGTCTCTCCTCCCTCTCCCTCTTCCTTCCTTCCCTCCCTCCCTCTCTCCCTCCCTGAAGTGGTGAAAAAGAGGTGAGATGATAGATATTTCAATAGTTAACCAATAACTACCCAGACTATTTACATTCAACCTTTTTGACTCACCACATACGCTGCTGCTACTGTTTATTATCCATCCTGTAATCACTTTATTCCAACCTATATGTCCATATCTACCTCAATTACCTCTTACCTCTGCACATCGACTCGGTACCGGTACCCCGTCTATATAGCCAGGTTATCGTTACTCATTGAGTATTTATTACTTGTGTTATTATTTTTCTATTATTTCTAATTTTTTTCTCTCTGCATTGTTGGGAAGGGTCATAAGTAAGCATTTCACTGTTAAGACGAAATCACCAAGAGAGACGCCGTCAATGGCATAAAAATGTACGCGCGAGACTTGCCAGCATCAATTCACATACACTGCGTAGTGTATGCTAACGTAATTGTCATGAGAATCCATAATAAAGAGCTGTATTTGTTATGTTTGCTATCCCTTGTCAATGATTGTTGTGTGTTCCTTTTGACTCACCTTATATGTCCTATGTGAGCCATCGTACCTGCCTGTGTGAGGAGAGTTGTGAGGAGAGTCGTAGCTAACACACTCGAGCAGTTTATAAAGAATTTAGCTAGTTTTGTTCTTTCTACATGACAGTATTCTCTCTTAAAATCAGAGATCCTCGCGTTTCCCAGCCGTAGCCTGCCTAGGCTATATGCCTGTGATCAAAATCAATACAGGTAGGCATAACATTATTGTTTTCAAATACAGTGGGGAAAACAAGTATTTAGTCAGCCACCAATTGTGCAAGTTCTCTCACTTAAAAAGATGAGAGAGGCCTGTAATTTTCATCATAGGTACACTTCAACTATGACAGACAAAATGAGAAAAAAAAATCCAGAAATTCACATTGTAGGATTTTTAATGAATTTATTTGCAAATTATGGTGGAAAATAAGTATTTGGTCAATAACAAAAGTTTCTCAATACTTTGTTATATACCCTTTGTTGGCAATGACACAGGTCAAACGTTTTCTGTAAGTCTTCACAAGGTTTTCACACACTGTTGCTGGTATTTTGGCCCATTCCTCCATGCAGATCTCCTCTAGAGCAGTGATGTTTTGGGGCTGTCACTGGGCAACACAGACTTTCAACTCCCTCCAAATATTTTCTATGGGGTTGAGATCTGGAGACTGGCTAGGCCACTCCAGGACCTTGAAAATGCTTCTTACGAAGCCATTTCTTCGTTGCCCGGGCAGTGTGTTTGGGATCATTGTCATGCTGAAAGACCCAGCCACGTTTCATCTTCAATGCCCTTGCTGATGGAAGGAGGTTTTCACTCAAAATCTCATGATACATGGCCCCATTCATTCTTTCCTTTACACGGATCAGTCGTCCTGGTCCCTTTGCAGAAAAACAGCCCCAAAGCATGATGTTTCCACCCCCATGCTTCACAGTAGGTATGGTGTTCTTTGGATGCAACTCAGCATTCTTTGTCCTCCAAACACGACGAGTTGAGTTGTTACCAAAAAGTTATATTTTGGTTTCATCTGACCATATGACATTCTCCCAATCCTCTTCTGGATCATCCAAATGCACTCTAGCAAACTTTTGATGGGCCTGGACATGTACTTGCTTAAGCAGGGGGACACGTCTGGCACTGCAGGATTTGAGTCCCTGGCGGCGTAGTGTGTTACTGATGGTAGGCTTTGTTACTTTGGTCCCAGCTCTCTACAGGTCATTCACTAGGTCCCCCCGTGTGGTTCTGGGATTTTTGCTCACCGTTCTTGTGATTATTTTGACCCCACGGGGTGAGATCTTGCATGGAGCCCCAGATCGAGGGAGATTATCAGTGGTCTTGTATGTCTTCCATTTCCTAATAATTGCTCCCACAGTGGATTTCTTCAAACCAAGCTGCTTAAATATTGCAGATTCAGTCTTCCCAGCCTGGTGCAGGTCTACAATTTTGTTTCTGGTGTCCTTTGACAGCTCTTTGGTCTTGGCCATAGTGGAATTTGGAGTGTGACTGTTTGAGGTTGTGGACAGGTGTCTTTTATACTGATAACAAGTTCAAACAGGTGCCATTAATACAGGTAACGAGTGGAGGACAGAGGAGCCTCTTAAAGAAGAAGTTACTGGTCTGTGAGAGCCAGAAATCTTGCTTGTTTGTAGGTGACCAAATACTTATTTTCCACCATAATTTGCAAATAAATTCATTAAAAATCCTACATGTGATTTTCTGGATTTTTTTTTCTCAATTTGTCTGTCATAGTTGACGTGTACCTATGATGAAAATTACAGGCCTCTCTCATCTTTTTAAGTGGGAGAACTTGCACAATTGGTGGCTGACTAAATACTTTTTTTCCCCACTGTATGTATCATTGGCACTGGCAGTTAAACTTATTAACACTAAACAGATACTTTTTAACTATACATGTCACAATTCCAGTCTATTTTCTGGCAATATCTCCCTTCACTTTACCAGCACAGCTTTATAAACAACCAAGTCTCGTTCTTCTAAATAAACAGTACTCTCTCTTGAAATCTGAGTCTTCAAATTTTCCAGCCGTAGCCTGCCTATACTATATGCGATCAAAATCAACACAGGTAGGCTGCAATTGTTTTCAAATGTATAGCCTATTTGAATGATAAACCTTAGCTTACACAGCCCAATACATTTTAAACTACATCTGTATAGCACTTTGTGACATCTGCTGATGTGAAAAGGGCTTTATAAATACGTTTGATTGAATTTGATTAATTGTCTACTTAGCATAGGGAAAATCATAACAATTCCTGTAATTCCTTTTCACAAATGACCCACGCCGTTTATTCACATATTTTACCAGCATTGCTCCACGTAGACGCAAGAACATTTCTAATTTGATGCAATATGACGCCGTAGACGCCGTTGACACTCGTGGCCAGTCGTTTTCTCTCATTTACTCAAATGCATTCTATTTCCAACGTGAGCACACTCGTTCACGTGCTTTAAAAAAATGCTTTTCGTTTAAATTGGGCTTTAGTGACAAAGCATGTGACAAAAAAAAAATGTTATTTTGTTTTATTTGAATGCTTGTGTTCGCTCTCTCTCAATCCGGTCACGCCCACCGCTTTCTCCTGACATTTTACCTCCCTCTCTCCTTCTCTACCTCTCTCCTATGTTCCCATGGGTGTGTGAGTGTGCGTTCCTGTGTTGTCAGAATCCAAACTCTCAAGTTGTTAGGACAGAACCCTCCCAACACACACACAGTAATTGGACAGCCTTAATTGCCTGCTTATGAATTAGGTGTAACATATTCGTAGGTGCATCCCATCACTGACACTTCTCCTACTCACCCTACCTCCATCCTTTCCTCCTTCCCTCTGTCTGTCCCCCTCTCTCTATGGGCCTAACCAGGACTCTGGGGCGGCATATGAATTAATTACAGAGAAAATCAAATCTCTTGCTCCATACAGAGGAGAGGAGAGGAGAGGAGAGGAGAGGAGAGGAGAGGAGAGGAGAGGAGAGGAGAGGAGAGGAGAGGAGAGGAGAGGAGAGGAGAGGAGAGGAGAGGAGAGGAGAGGAGAGGAGAGGAGAGGAGAGGAGAGGAGAGGAGAGGAAAAAAGAGGGGGGGATGAGAGGAGAGGAGACGAAGATGTAGTCTCCACTCCTCCCTCTCCTGTCCTCTCTCCTTCTCTTTTCCCCTCTTCTCCCCCTCTCCTCTACTCTCCTGTGTTAAAGCTGGTTTAGCCGGTGGGTTGGCGTGAGGAGGGGATAAGTGCCCGGCTGGTTAAGTCAGTGGGTAGAGTACTTTAAGGGGATTTGAGGCAGCGTCTGGCATGGGGAAAGGTGGAAGAGGGGCTTTGAATCAGATTGGGGAGGATAGAGAGAAAGACAGGGGGACAACAAAAAGGGAAAGAGAGACAGAATGAACCAAAAAGAGGTACGAGTAGGAAAGAGAGGGAAGTGGAGAAAGAGAAAAATGGAGAGATGAAATGACAGAAGATAGTATATGGCTTCATATCCTCCTTCCCTCCCCTCCTCTCAGATAACGATAAGATTGGGATGTTGATATCACCTCTATGTGGTTTAGGGTTTGCGAGTGCATGTGTGTATGTGTGTGTGCGTTGGGGAGGTGTCTAGTTTAGGGGCAGAGGCTATCTTATCTGATTTGGCTTGCTGACCCCTCCCCCTCCCCCGCTCTTTAGCCCGTGGGGGACAGGGCTAATTTCAGTCATATATCCCCCTCAAGGGCCGAGCTGCTGGACCGCCACAAATAACCCCCATGACCCCCCTCAAACCCTCCCTCCACCCTCCCTTCATTTCCCCTTGTCTCCACCTTTCCTCCCAGCTGTAGGGGTGATGACAACGTGAGTTAGCCGTGACGCTGACAGAACTAGCCAGGCACAATGAACGTCCCCAGACATCTCTAGCAGGGCCAGGCTGAGATGCTTACACCCTAAGGGGCTACATTATCATATTTTACAGTACACACATACACACAAACAGGGAATGGTAACCTAGTTGTATTGTAAATGTAGGGGATTTCTACACTAAAGTTGTATTGTAAATGCAAAGGGAATGCTAAGCTAAAGTTTTATTGTAAACCCAAACGGAATTCTAAGCTAAAGTTGTTTTGTAAATGTAGGGGGATTTCTACGCTAAAGTTGTATTGTAAATGAAAAGGAAATGCTAAGCTACATTTGTATTGTAAATTGACTGTACCATAATGTAAAAGGAATGGTAAGCTAAAGTATGCTAATAAATTAAGGGTAAATGGTAAAGTTGTATTATAACTGTAGGGATAAAGCTAAGCTAAAATAAAAGGAGGCTAAGAGAGAGCAAAGGGTCTCCAACAACAAAAGCATTGAAAATATTTTCCATCAGGCACACCAGAGGTGGAGTGTGTTTTTGTGTGCGAACACCTCTTTATATTGTTGTAGTTTTTCCCCTCGAAAAGAGACATGAGGGAAAATAAGAAAATTGATGAATCAATTTTCCAAATGACCCTTATTCATATGTAGAGCGGGACCCCTGTATTACATTCAAGCACTTTACAACAAATGGGGGTGCCATGGTCTGCCATAGTGATGTATCTGTGTAGGGTAGACCACAGGCACACACAAAAGGCTGCTATTTGTCTGGCTGCTCAGGGGACGACGTGCCACATCAAACCCTTAGCCACATCCCTCAGCTACCTACACACACACACACACACACACACGCACATGCACACACACACACATGCAAAGACTAACATACACAAACATGCAAAAACACACACACTGGCTGTCGGGAGCTGTGAACGGAGGAAAGCGTGCCTGCAAGGGGTATGTGTGTGTGTGTGTTAAGGGGGAGAGTGGGTACCTTCAAGGCTGGTGTGACAGAGTATGTTTGGGCTGATGGCTGAGACCACAGGGGCCCTCACACACACACACTGCAGCAGAGCAGCTTTTAGGTTATTAAAGGAGGACAGAACTCTAACTTCAAACGGAAAAAAAGAACACTTCAAAAAAGTCTGTGTAAAAGTAAATTTTTACAGGAGACATGAACACAGGGATCGTGTGTGTGTGTGTGTGGGGGGGATTGTGTGTGTGTGTGTGTGTGTGTGTGTGTGTGTGTGTGTGTGTGTGTGTGTGTAAAAGAAAGTGAGGAGTAGAGGGGTCGAGGAAGAGCGTAGGAAAAACACCAGAGATCTGACCGCTGTGAGGAGGAGAGGAGGAGGCCAACACTCCGATCAATTACAACCTTGACTCTCTCTCTCTCTCTCTCTCTCTCTCTCTCTCTCTCTCTCTCTCTCTCTCTCTCTCTCTCTCTCTCTCTGCCTCGTTCACCCTCACCCTCCCTCCCTCTCTCACATTTGTTTCTCTTCTTTTCTATAATAAATCATTTCTCCTCTCTCCTTTCATCCAAGAGAGTGGACTGGGAATAGGGTAGTGGGTGAATAAGGGAACGAGTGAGTGTGTAAATGAAGGAGTGCATGTCTCTTACCTTCTCTCATCATGCCCACGGAGGGACAGCTCATATAGGAGCGAGTGAGTGTACTTGAATAAAAGTGTGAGTGTATAAAAGACAGAGTGGACATTTCTCTTACCTTCTGTCATTATATCGACTGTTAAAAATCTCAAGTAGTAAAATGTGTGTATGATTGAGCAAGTGTCACCATTCGGTCAGTTAGAGAAGGATAGAGTGAGTGTGTGATGGCGCCGGAGAAGATGGCTGCCATTTCACAGCCCTCTAACCAATTGTACTATTATGTGTGTTTTTTTGCGTTATTTATAATTGATGAGAAAGAGACAGAGATATCGTGGACGGAGGTCGGGGTGCCATGTAAGGATCCAACGGCGAGCGAATAAATTTCCTCTTCCATCAATCCTATTAGCCAATGTTCAATCATTTGAAAATAAATGGGATGACCTAAGATTAAGGTTATACTACCAACGGGACATTAAAAACTGTAATATCAGGAAAACACTCATCTAGAGGCAGCGCTCCTAGTGGCCGGGGACTTTAATGCAGGGAAACTTAAATCCGTTCTACCTCATTTCTACCAGCATGTTAAATGTGCAACCAGAGGAAAAAAAAACTCTAGACCACCTTTACTCCACACACAGAGGCGCGTACAAAGCTCTCCCTCGCCCTCCATTTGGCAAATCTAACCATAACTCTATCCTCCTGATTCCTGCTTATAAGTAAAAACTAAAGCAGGAAGCACAGTGACTCGGTTAATAAGGAAGTGGTCAGATGACGCAGATGCTAAGCTACAGGACTGTTCTGCTAGCACAGACTGGAATATGTTACGGGATTCTTCCGATAGCATTGAAGAGTACACTATATCAGTCACTGGCTTCATCAATAAGTGCATAGATGACGTCGTCCCCACAGTGACCGTACATACATACCCCAACCAGAAGCCATGGATTACAGGCAACATCCGCACTGAGCTAAAGGGTAGAGCTGCTGCTTTCAAGGAGCGGGACTCTAACCCGGACGCTTATAAGAAATCCCGCTATGCCCTCCGACGAACGATCAAACAGGCATAGAGTCAATACAGGACTAAGATTTAATTGCTCTGACGCTCGTCGGATGTGGCAGGGCTTGAAAACTATTACAGACTACAAAGGGATGCACAGCCGCGAGCTGCCCAGTGACACAAGCCTACCAGATGAGCTAAATCACTTCTATGCTCGCTTCGAGGCAAGCAACACTGAAGCATACATGAGAACATCAGCTGTTCTGGATGACTATGTGATCACGCTCTCCGTAGCCAATGTGAGTAAGACTTTTAAGCTGATCAACTTTCACAAGGCCGCAGGGCCAGACGGATTACCAGGATGTGTACTCCGAGCATGCGCTGACCAACTGGCAAGTGTCTTCACTGACATTTTCAACATGTCCCTGACTGAGTTTGTAATACCAACATGTTTCAAGCAGACCACCATAGTGCCTGTGCCCAAGAACACTAAGATAACCTGCCTAAATGACTACCGACCCGTAGCACTCACATCTGTAGCCATGAAGTGCTTTGAAAGTCTGGTCATGGCTCACATCAACACCATTATCCCAGAAACCCTAGACCCACTCCAATTTGCATACCGCCCCAACAGATCCACAGATGATGCAATCTCTATTGCACTCCACACTGCCCTTTCCCACCTGGACAAGAGGAACACCTACGTGAGAATGCTATTCATTGACTACAGCTCAGCGTTCAACACCATAGTGCCCTCAAAGCTCATCACTAAGCTAAGGACCCTGGGACTAAACAGCTCCCTCTGTAACTGGATCCTGGACTTCCTGACGGGCCGCTCCCAGGTGGTAAGGATCCTCAACACGGTGGCCTCTCAGGGGTGCATGCACAGTCCCCTCCTGGACTCCCTGTTCACCCATGACTGCATGGCCAGGCACGACTCCAACACCATCATTAAGTTTGCCGACGACACAACAGTGGTAGGCCTGATCATCGACAACGATGAGACAGCCTATAGGGAGGAGGTCAGAGACCTGGCCGTGTGGTGCCAGGATAACAACCTCTCCCTCAACGTGATCAAGACAAAGGAGATGATTGTGGACTACAGGAAAAAAAAGAGGACTGAGCACGCCCCCATTCTCATCGACGGGGCTGTAGTTGAACAGGTTGAGAGCTTCAAGTTCCTTGGTGTCCACATCACCAACAAACTATCATGATCCAAACACACCAAGACAGTCGTGAAGAGGGTATGACAAAGCCTATTCCCCCTCAGGAGACTGAAAAGATTTGGCATGGGTCCTCAGATCCTCAAAAAGTTATACAGCTGCACCATTGAGAGCATCCTGACTGGTTGCATCACCGCCTGGTTATGGCAACTGCACGGCCTCCGACCACAAGGCACTACAGAGGGTAGTGCGTAAGGCCCAGTACATCACTGTGGCCAAGCTTCCTGCCATCCAGGACCTCTATACCAGGCGGTGTCAGAGAAAGGCCCTAAAAATTGTTAAAGACTCCAGCCACCCTAGTCATAGACTGTTCTCTCTGCTAACGCATGGCAAGCGGCACCGGAGCTCCAAGTCTAGGTCCAAAAGGCTTCTTAACAGCTTCTACCCTCAAGCCATAAGACTCCTGATCAGCTAATCATGGCTACCCGGACTATTTGCATTACCCCCCCCACCCCAACCCCCTCTTTTACGCTGCTGCTACTCTGTTTATTATTTATGCATAGTCACTTTAACTCTACCCACATGTACATATTACCTCAATTACCTCGACTAACCGGCGCCCCCGCACATTGACTCTGTACCGGTACCCCCTTGCATATAGCCTCCCTACTGTTATTTTATTTTACTGCTGCTCTTTAATTATTTGCTCTTTTTTATTTTTTACTTATCTATTTTTTATTTAACAAAAAAATAAATAAAAAATAAAACTGCATTGTTGGTTAAGGGCTTATAAGTAAGCATTTCACTGTAAGGTCTACACCTGTTGTATTCGGCGCTTGTGGCAAATAAGATTTGATTTGATTTGATTGGAATGAAAGAGTGTTTATCTCTCTCCCCTCTTACGTCTCATACAGACAATTTAAGGATGGAGTGAGTGTGTGAATGGAAAGGTGTGACTCTCATCATTTCGACAATTAGAAAAAAAGAATAGCATGAGTGTGTGAATAAAGAGTATATCCTACCTTCTCTCATCATTCCAACGTTTAGACACTTCATGAAGCGACAGGCTTGGCAGGACTTGCGTCTCCTCTTGGTGATCTCACACTCGTTGGTGGCAGGGCAGCTGTACTCAATGTTCCCTGTGGCAAGGCATGTAGGGAGGAAGATAGAGGGAGACACAGTGTTTATTAGCAGCTAGTGGGGACACACCACTCACACACTCACACATACAGATAGATAGATAGAGAGAGAGAGAGAGAGAGAGAGAGAGAGAGAGAGAGAGAGAGAGAGAGAGAGAGAGAGAGAGAGAGAGAGAGAGAGAGAGAAACAGAGAGAGAGAGATCGACACACACACACAGAAACAACAATTTGATAAGATTATACGTCTGACTAAAATTAGTGTGTTGGACAGCAGGAAGCATCCACTGATCTGATTAATAAATGTAGCTCATTATCAAGATAAACCTCCACACACACACCTACAATCATGTATATGTACACATCCGCCAAATAATGGGCAGAAACACACAGACACACTGACCCACTGCCAACATTCTATGGGGTCACGCTGGTCATTGGACTAGCCTGTGTGTGTGTGTGTGTGTGTGTGTGCACATGGGCTAGCCTGCCAAAAGGAGTTTACAGAGCATAAGCCCCGCCCCCTGACCTGGCACCTGACCCTACAGTGACCTCTAGGTTGGATGACGACCTGGCGTCCTGACCAATCACCAAGCCTGCTGAGTGGAGGCTGATATGCTACCTTACTAGGAAAATAAACACACGTATCCTCTCCTTTCCTCTACTCTCAGTCTCTCTATGTTAATTACCACAAGTGTGTGTGTGTGTGTGTGTGTGTGTGTATGTGTGTGTGTGTGTGTGTGTGTGTGTGTGTGTGTGTGTGTGTGTGTGTATGTGTGTGTGTTGGTGCCCAGTGCTGCATGTATATGTGTATGGGATATTCAATAGGAGACCTGTCTGGTGGTGTTAGTGGTAAGGGAATACATACGGGGTGAAATCCTACCAATCTCCTCTGAGAGCGATATACTTGTTTCTACTGCATGTCAATGTCCTGTGCTATGTGCCCTGGGTATAAAAACACACATGATGTGTGTGTGTGTGAGCTGTTAGGTGTGAGGCAATGCAATTTGAGTAAGAAGGCAGAATACAGTATTAGATCTCTCTCTCCCTCTCTTCCCCCTTTTCTTTCCACTCAAAAATGCAATAAGAGTCTTTCTAGCTCTCTCCTGTCCCATCCTCTCTTCCACATATCATCTATCAGGCCGAGTCACAAGTCAATGAGGCCCATGACTTATATATGAGTAGGGAACCCTGGCTGTACCTAATGAAGGTCACATAGGACCTGGGTCTGCTCTGAGGCAGGAAAAAGGTAGAGAATTGGATAGAATGGGGGTACGATATGAGACCATTGTCTTACACCGTCATGTGTTCTGTCTCATATCGTATATACTGTCCCCGTTCTATTCCGTGAAGTAAGGAAACATAGTGGGCAGGGAACAGAATAGAATCCTTCAGATTCCCCCTTTCATTGCTTACCCACCACCCTTCAACCATTTCTCTCCTTTCTTGTCATCGCCCCATCCACAGTTTTTTTTATTCTGGTCAAATCCCCTTTACTTCACCCTCCCTTTCTCTTCTCTGCTATTCTATATCTCTCCTCCTTCTATATCTCTCCTCCATTCCCCTTTTACTCTCTCTCTCTCTCTCTCTCTCTCTCTCTCTCTCTCTCTCTCTCTCTCTCTCTCTCTCTCTCTCTCTCTCTCTCTCTCTGTCTCTCTCTCTGTCTCTCTGTCTCTCTCTGTCTATCTTTCTCTCTCTCTCTCTCTGTCTCTCTCTCTCTCTCTCTCTCCCTCTCTCTCCCTCTCTCTCTCTCTCTCTCTCTCTCTCTCTCTCTCTCTCTCTCTCTCTCTCTCTCTCTCTCTCTCTCTCTCTCTCTCTCTCTCTCTCTCTCTCTCTCTCTCTCTCTCTCTCTCTCTCTCTCCCTCTCTCTCCCTCTCCCTCTCTCTCTCTCTCTCTCTCTCTCTCTCTCTCTCTCTCGCTCTCTCACTCTCTCTCTCCAATAAGGGAGTGATAGATGCAGGATGTCAGGTGGCACTGGACAGGTGCCACTGCAACACCAGCTGCCAGCGCCTCCGAGTGCTGCTTCCTCCTCGCTGCGACACAAACGCGCACACACACACATACATACACATACACACACCCACTAACACTCCCACCTTCCCCACACACAGCAGATTGGGGGAGGAGTACAGTTCCATCCCTCCATCCCCTGCCCCCTTCTTCACATCTCTCTCCACTTCCCTCCCTCTCCTGTCTCCTTCCTCCACCATTTCTCCTGTCCCCTCTCTGACAGTCCAGCCAGGTTGATAATTCCTCTTCCTCTGGCAGTTGTGTTCTCTCTCTCTCTCTCTCTCTCTCTCTCTCTCTCTCTCTCTCTCTCTCTCTCTCTCTCTCTCTCTCTCTCTCCCCTCTCTCTCTCTCTCTCTCTCTCTCTCTCTCTCTCTCTCTCTCTCTCTCTCTCTCTCTCTCTCTCTCTCTCTCTCTCTCTCTCTCTCTCTCTCTCTTTCTCTCCCCTTCTCTCTCTCTCTCATCTGTCCTTCCTTCTCTCCAGCCAGGTTGCTATAGTGGTGTCCAGCTGGAGAGGCTGTGGTGATTACCTGCAGTTTTATTGGCTAATGGCTTGAAACATACCAATATGTCTACCACTGCCCAGAACTAGGGCCAACACACACACACACACACACACACAGCTGCCTATCGGAGTCTTGGCTTGTGTCAGGGCCAAGTACAATATTATGACCCACTTGTTCTACTGCATCCATGTCTGTAAACCTGTTTAATCTAAACACACATATCTATACTGGTCAATCCTGAATCTAACATGTCCATCAAATTGGAAATGACGGTCCATTAAATAAATAAAATATGCCATCATATAGACTGATTCAGTGTCACTCTCACTCAGATTCAGGCAGTGTGTATATTCATATCCACACACTTCATTTAAGTCATGTATACTGTACCATCAGTCCCATTTATCTATGGCCTTTTCTTAGTAAATACCATAATCTAAGCATCTCATCAGAAGTGATCCAGTAACGTTAATGATGCTTGTATAATTTCTAGATCCATTTATCCATCTCTGATCTTTATTAAAGTTTGAAAGCTGCTTATCTACCATAAAGCCTTTAGACAGGAGGAGTCTGACTCCTGACCCTTAACCTGACCCTAACTCTGACCTCTAATCATAATCCCTGGCCTGTGTCTGACCCAGGATTTCCTCCAAACAATCAGATCAGAAGTAGAGGTAGAACAATGTTTTATCTCTCTATTCAATCAGCATATCATATTGTAAAGATTGGAAATATCCTATTGAAACCAATTAAATAGTTATAAGCAGGGGCCAATAGAGCTGCAAGTGTGTGTGTGTGTGTGTGTGTGTATGCGTGTGAGCGTGTGCCTGTGTATTGCAGTAAAAGACTAGGGGCACCCTAACATAACAAATAATTAAAAAACAGGTCTGACCCCTCACCCCTGACCTTTAATCTTTAACCCTCCTAACCCCTGACCCTGAGCGGAGGGAGCGTGAAAGCCAACCTTGGATGGTCCTCTTGAAGAAGGCCTTGCAGGCTTCGCAGGAGGCCACGCCGTAGTGGTAGCCCGAAGCGATGTCGCCACACACCAGGCACAGCCGCTTGGGCATGGAGTTCAACATGTACTCGCACTTGATCTGCGAGTCCTCCCCGATGGTGCTGGAGCAGTCCTCGTAGCGCTTGGAGGCCCCGGCGGGGCCCAAGGGTCCGGCCCCAGGCCCGTACAGGGTGGGGGAGTCCAGGCCGTTCTGGTGGCCGTTCATGGTTGAGCTGTAGGAGCCGCTGGCGTCGCTGGAACCCCCAGGGCTGTGGTGGTTGATGCTGTCTGCCAGTGAGGCGGGGCTGGAGGGCTCGGTTTTAATGTAGGACGGGCAGTTGGACTCTAGGTGGCGCTCTTTGCTGGACATTCTGCAGAGGAGCCTGGAGGTAGGGAGGTAGAGGGGGAGGGAGGAGGAAGTGAGGTAGAGTGAGGAGAGACATAAGAAAACATGTTGTTATTGGTGAGTTGGTCATAATGAAAAGGCTTGACAACATGTTGTTATTGGTGAGTTGGTCATAATGAAAAGGCTTGACAACATGT
>NC_059220.1:33478587-33483587 GCF_020615455.1 Coregonus clupeaformis
TACACCTACCACTCTCTACCTCTCTCTTTTTATTCTCTCCTCTTTTTTCTTCACTTTCTCTGTCTATCATTCTTTCTCTCCTTTATTCTCTGGAGAGGGGACTGATCTGATGGAGGAGAGAGAAGAAGAGGAGGAGAGAAGAGGATGGCCACTTGAACATACAGTACATCTCTATAAGGTAGAATAAGTGCTGACAGAGTAGTCAGGTAGAAACCATTTCATCAGAGCCATGCATTGTGTCTCCCTCTACACAGATAAGGAAACAAAGTCCAATAAGCAAAAAAAAAATAGCTTTCACATTTCTATCTAGATATGGCCAACACTGGGAAATAAAGACAGCCAATGCATTTACATTTCTATAGTTAGGCTGCATGAATAGGATGATTTCATCACAATACTCAATTGCCTTTTTTTCCCCTCAAGTCGTTTTTTTCACCTCCTACTTTCAGCTACAATCCTAATCCTGCTGTTTCTTTCGCAGCGTTTAACCACTGTTGGTTTGTTCGTTCTTAACATCGATCGAAGGGAGCACTTTGCTCTTCTGGAGAATTATGGGTAAGAAACACTGGCTTCTTGTTCTGGTGAATTATGGGTAAAAGGCCACTGGTTCCTCGCTGGGCCTGGTGTGTGTGTGGTGTGTGATTGTGTGTGTATCCTGGTGGGTGGATGATTACAGTTGTTTCTGTCTGAGGAGGAATAAGAAATAACAAAGGAAGAGCCAGTGAATCTAAATTGTCTCCCGGCGACAGGAAGATCAATTGTTATAACATTACAGGCTGAGAAAGTAGTCATTCACTCTATCGGCTGCAGAATACACCCACTGATTACATGCAATCAATGTGATAATGGCAAAAACACATTTGGCCAATGGGCCGCATGGCAGTAAAGCCGTCTCTTAGAGGCTTACGCTACACTAGACAAGCAAACAGAGGGGACTGTAATAAATGTGACACATACTGTTTAAGCACTAGATGGGACATGCTAGCCTAGCAGTGGGGACGGTAATGATTGTGACACCCGTCAGAGGCCTGTGGTTCCTAACCTGCATAGATCAAACAAGGATAATCACCAAGGTACAACTCCAGCTGTGGCAATTTATATAACACTATTGATTCACCATTATGTTATTACAATAAATGTTTGTTACCCCTTCCTAGCTATTTCATTTTCATAAGAAATTATTTGTATTTTATTTCTAAACAAATAACATTAGGGCTGCCATCACTGCAGGTTAATTCTATGAATACATAATACAAAATGATTACGATTTTTAAAGCACACATATAAATATATACATTATTTTTGTATGATAATCCTAGAATTTTCGACTAAGAACAATTATAATACCACTTCATCTACTTGAAATACACATGGCAATGTGAATGATAGATGTAGTGTTGCTATTTCAGCTGAGGTGATGTTGTTGAACAGGTGTGTGTGTGTAATGGGACCAGATATGAGAGAAACATGGTCTTGTTCACTGCTGAATAGGAGAGGACAGGCTTGTCAAGGTGGGCCGATCCTCAACAGATATGGCTGTGTGTGTGTGTGTGTGTGTGTGTGTGTGTGTGTTACTGCCTACTCTGTGTGTGACATCCCCTGGCTCTCTCTCTCTCAGATGAGAATCTTGATGATTTAGGTCATTTTCCTGCAGAGCCAGTACTGTGCTTCTGCCATACACTATCTTTATCACGTCAGTGTGTGTGTGTGTGTGTGTGTTGTGTTATCTTGACCAGGTGAAAGCAACACATCTCTCCACTCAGAGAGAGAGAGAGAGCAGTGCTGTAAGAGCAGCTCTTAACACCTCACTGCAACACAACACAACACCATACAACACAATATGAAACTGAACAATGAAAAATAAACACAGAAATGTGTGTGTGTGTGTGTGTGTGTGGATTAGCGGTGTTATCGGGGAGCATTAGGGGTGCAGCGATCCTTCCAAACGTTTACTGACACACACACCCTCGCTGACATGGTAAATAAGCTGTTTTTCAATAAGGAGAAAAACTCCTAAACTACAGGACTCTGCTAAAGCTCTCATCTGTTTAACTCTCTCTCTCTCTCTCTCTCTCTCTCTCTCTCTCTCTCTCTCTCTCTCACACACACACACCCACACACACACACACGCTCAGATAAGGATAAACCAGGCATGGGATCAAATGAAATTGCACATAACTATAATAAAATAAGTTTTGAAAAAACTTGTCCGGATTAAAAAACACATTTTATTAAGCAGATGGTAAAAGAGGATTTTATTCTCAGAAATATGACAGGGCTAGGAAATGTGAAATGAAAGAAGGGAGGGAGAGGGGGAGAAAAGAGAGGGGGAGGGAAAGGTGAGTTTGCAGGCAGTAAGATGGCGTTGGTTGTGTCTGTCGATGGGTCGGTTGGCGGGGCGTTGGGGTGGTGGTTTGGGGTGAGAAGCGGAGCGGAGCGAAGCGGGCCCTGGCCTGGCCGCGTCTTTAACCAGATCAGATTGAGGAAATTGGCTGTCAGGACGGGATTGTCGTGATTTATACCCGTCCATCAAGAAGAGAGGAAACGCTGCAAGCTGCTACCCCCCTCCTCTATCCCCCTCGCCTCGCTACGCTCGCAAAGCATCTTACACCCTCAAAACCACCATCTGCTACCAAATCTAATTCACATTCCACCATAATCAGGTTTACCCTGTAATGCCCACTCCGCCTCTTTCTCTCTACCTCTCTCTGTCTGTCTCCCTCTCTACCTTTCCTCTATCCCTTCTGCTTCCTACCTCTCTCGTGTTCTCCTTCTCTCTTTCTCCAGCCCCACCTCTTTTTCTATTTTTCCTACCTCTCTCTGTCTTTCCTTTAAACTAGCATTCTTTATATGTGCATGTCTTTTTCACTGTATATGGTTTGTGTATGTGAAAGTGAATGTGTCTGTCCCTAACTTCCTTTTCATTGTTATACTAAAGACATTCACCCTATACAGCAGAATACTCTTCCTTCGACTTCTCTATGTCATATTGCCTGGTTCTTATTGCCTCTAAAACACTTACAAAAACAAGAGTCCACCACTTTTCCAGCAGCTGAGGAGGGGTGAGGTAGAATGAGGGGACTCAGAGGTGAGGAGGGGTGAGGAGGGGTGAGGATAAGACAAGGTGAGAAGAGGGTTAGAAGGAAAGATAAGAGGTGAGGTGAAGATAAAGGAAGCAGGGCGAGGAGGAAAGGGGTGAGGATGGGTGAGGCGAGGATTGGCAAGGCGGTTAAGGAGGGTAAGGAGAGGGGTGAGGTGTTAAGACAGACAGACAGACAGACAGACAGACAGACAGAAACACAGACGTAAACCTCTCTCTCAGTTCTTTCCTGATGAGCATTTCCTTTGATAATCCCTTTCGCCATAAACCCACAATCCAATCCCGATTGTCCTCTCTCTCTCTCTCTCTCTCTCTCTCTCTCTCTCCTCACACACACACACACACACACACACACACACACACACACACACACACACACACACATACACAAATCTGTTTGCGGCCCATCTGTGTTAAGGCAATCTAGTTTATTAGAGATTGGGTGAATTTACAGTAACGAGCCGTTCCCCTGACAAATTAATCACTTTCAACCATTTGATGGTATAAGTGAGAGATGGCCTCCAGAGGGGAATAAGCTAAGTGTGTGTGTATGTTTGTTTGTGTGTGTGTGTGTGTGTGTGTGTGCATGCGTTTGTGTGCGCGTGCAAGCATGCATGTGTACATGTGTGCAGGTGTGTGTAGAAGGGCTGTAGAACTAACACTGAGGAAAGGGGACACCACCAGTGAAACAGGCCATGCCTCTATACACCTTATCATCTCATCTCTATCACCAATAGTGTTTGTGTGTCGTTGTTCATGCAAGCCTGCTGGCATGTCTCTGTGTGTTAGTGTAAGCACAACAGCACTAGCCTGTGTGTGTGTGCGTGTGTGTGTTTGTGTGTGTGTGTGTCCAAATCTCTCACAAACAGTTGGTGGTCAAATATCTTGGAGTGAGTGTCTGTGACATTACTATTTCCTGTGTGTGTGTGTGTGTGTGTGTGTGTGTGTGACATCTTCTTCTGTTTGAGCAGTGCTTGGCTGGGTCAATCCACTCAGCCCTCTCATGTGGAACATACTTGACACACATTCGACACACACAACATTTGATACTCAGTGAATCACTTCCATACACCCATTCAGTCAAACAGATAATTTACAGTAGGTGCACACAAACTCTAACCCACACCTCTCCTCTCCTTTCCATTGATCGATCACTAAGCTGAGTACCCACCGACTGACATGCTGACAGGTGCAATGCCTTGTGGCATGTGTAGTTTAGTCCATGTCTGGGGACTATTTTAGTCCATGCCCAGGCACTATTTTCTCCTTCTCCTCATCACCACATTTAAACAAACAATAATAAAAAATAAAATAAAATAATACACACTGTACAGTGGCTTGCGAAAGTATTCACCCCCCTTGACATTTGTCCTATTTTGTTGCCTTAAAACCTGGAATTAAAATGGATTTTTTGAGGGTTTGTATCATTTGTTTTACACATCATGCCTACCACTTTGAAGATGCAAAATATTTTTTATTGTGAAACAAATAAGACAAAACAACAGAAAACTTGAGCGTACATAACTATTCACCCCCCCAAAGTCAATAATTTGTAGAGCCACCTTTTGCAGCAATTACAGCTGCAAGTCTCTTGGGTTATGTATGTATAAGCTTGGCACATCTAGCCACTGGGATTTTTGCACATTCTTCAAGGCAAAACTGCTCAAGCTCCTTCAAGTTGGATGGGTTCTGCTGGTGTACAGCAATCTTTAAGTCATACCACAGATTCTCAATTGGATTGAGGTCTGGGCTTTGACTAGGCCATTCCAAGACATTTAAATGTTTCCCCTTGTTGCTTTAGATGTGTGCTTAGGGTCATTGTCCTGCTGGAAGGTGAACCTCCGTCCCAGTCTCAAATCTCTGGAAGATTGAAACAGGTTTCCCTCAATAATTTCCCTGT
>NC_059220.1:33488587-33528587 GCF_020615455.1 Coregonus clupeaformis
TCCGTTCCACCTTGCCACACAAACACAATATCCCTTTTTCATTGCACCTCTTTCTATGTTCTCCTCTTTTTTTCACCGTCATACAAACACTATTTCTCTCTTCTCTCCCTCTTTCTCTCTTCTCTCCCTCTTTCTCTCTCCCTCTCTCTTTCTCTCTCCCTCTCTCTTGCTCTCTCCCTCCCTCTTTCTCTGTGGTCACTAACATGCTCATTGAAGCAGTCAGACACAGCTGCAAAGGAAACAGCCAACCACTAACCCTAGCCACATTATTAACACAACCACAACCACTAACCCTAGCCACATTATTAACACAACCACAACCATTAACCCTAGCCACATTATTAACACAACCACAACCACTAACCCTAGCCACATTATAAACACAACCACAATCCAACCACATTGTAAACACAAACACATATTGAACACACCCACAGTCACTTTCTTACCACATTATAAACACTTAAACATCACATGAATTCTGTAACAAAGTATATCATCACTGCTAAAACAAATGAAACCAAAACCTTTAAAACAAATGAAACCAAAACATTTAAAACAAATGAAACCAAAACAAAAAATCACAACGATGAGTAAGCAATAAATGTATCTTTAAAATGCCCATTGCCAGCCACGGGAAACAAAACAACACAACATCAAACAACCACTTAACAGGAGCAAGCCCACTGGTACACAACAACCCATTAAAGTGTCAGCACAACTTAGTGTCAGTTACCCTGTGTACTGCTCCTAACCTCATCACAGACCCGGGGAGCATTCATGACAGGGCAGCGTACTGAACGTAACAACAACATTCTACAACGTTGTTCCATTCTGAACGCAGCCCAGACCCTTTATCACTGTAACCTAAACCTACAGAAGGATAATCGCTATGATTCTGAATATGATAGTCGTGTTAGATCCCTAGTACATTAATGGCCTCTGCTATTACAAAGGCATGGAGTGATAATTGTGCAGTGGCAAAATGTGCCGCTAAAATTCACTGATAATTGGCAAAATATGACGGTGATAGTACTACAAGCAAATAGATCACTCACATTCAAACACACACAAATATACACACGGACACGCAGGTAGGAAGAAAACACATGTACAGTACATATAGGCCTGCATGACATACACAACAAACATACACACATACACACAACACATTTTATCTTAAAAAACGAAAAAAGCAACATCTCACGGCACAACGCCTCTCCCTTCTGTGACCTACTTGTTGTGTGTATGTACTGACATGTATGTATAACTACATGTTGTTTAAAAAAAAAGTATGTAAATTGTAAAGTATTTTCTCTGTAATGTCTTTTTTGTTATGTGTCGGACCCCAGTAAGACTCGCTGTCGCCATTGGCGTCGGCTAATGGGGATACTAATAAATCAAATCAAATCAAATCAAATTATTTTCACACACAAACTAAGACATTGAGACATGGAAGAAACAGCAGCACTTTGAATTGGCTTTTGATGTGCGAGTGCGTGTGGCGTGTTTCCCTTCTTACCTTGGGTTATAAAGTGCATGTGCGTCACGCATGTGAGTGGCGTCGAGGTCGTAAGTCTGTTGCATTCTCCACGCGCTGCCGCATTTGCCGTACTTATCTTCACTATTAACCTGGGCCTTTGATACGTTCATTCTACAACACAGAGAATCACAGGGAACAGGGGGTCAGATAGAAGGCCAGCAGTCTGGATGGGGGGTACACAGAGACAGTAGGCCTGACACTTTATACACAGACAGTCAGCCTGTACATAACGTAGTATTATCAAACAGGAAGCCTGAAGATTCTAGGGGGTACACAGAGACAGTAGGCCTGACACTTTATACACAGAAATAGTCATAGAGGTGACCTATGCAGTAAAAAGTCTTACTGACACCACCTTGAATCTATACTATATAGATGTTACAGACAGAGATGGTACAGCCTCTACAGCACAGTATTCACACCATGGGGTCTGAAATACAACAACGACAGACAGTGCTTACCGACACTTTTAACGGCCTGTCGCTACGGTAACGTTTATGGACATCTGTGACAGGCCGCATGCACAGCGGAGGCCTTTAAGGTAAATGTTTAACGGCAGTATTTAACGGACAGTGTTACCTGGGAGAGGGGTGTGTGTGTGACATTAATAGAAGCCCTCCTGGACTGTTTTAATACGGTTCCGGTATTACCGGTCTCGGGATAAAAAGCAAGGAAAAGGGAGGGACTGTTAGATGTCAATCAAAGCCCGCCTCTGCGTCAGGGAAGGAGCTGTCTCCAGGGTGATAAGGTCACCCCTGGCAACAGAATCAGAATCGTCCCCCCAAAAAAAAAAAGGCAGATAGTCGGGACGATTTGATGTCATTCAAGGGAAACTGTGTGTGTGTGTGTGTGTCTATGTTATGAAATTGCTAGGTTTCTACATTAAAAGAGAGAACACAGGGGGAAAGGTCCCTAGACTAATAATATGAATATCTTTATATTATGAGCTAAAAAAATAGACGGTCAAATCTAGTCATTCCACTACGAAAGAAATGTCTTAAAACGCACTGTTAAAATAACAGCAATTGAAAATAAAACCCAACATCTTTAATTTGGATAATCAAATCTGTAAAATGTGTATAAAAGGCTAAAGGTAATGTTTTTCCATGTTCTCTATGCCTTTCCCTCTCGCGTTCTCTCTTCATATTGCTCTCTTTCCATGTTATTCAGCCAAATAATACATTTATACATGTAGCTCAGCTGGTAGAGCATGGCGCTTGTAACGCCAGGGTAGTGGGTTCGATCCCCGGGACCACCCATACACAAAAATGTATGCACGCGTGACTGTAAGTCGCTTTGGATAAAAGCGTCTGCTAAATGGCATATTATATTATTATATACATTTATATACAGCATATAACGTTATTCTTTTGGTGAAATTCAAAAGTACATCAATGCATTTATTGTATATTATAATAAACATATATTACAATAATTATTATGAAGGAAGCAACATACAACGTGAGACAAAATCACTTTAGAGAGAGAATGTGATATTTCCGTAATCTTCTCATTCTGTGTAATACGTTGTGTTCAGTCTGTTGCTATCTCTATGTGTGTACCAGTAAATACTTCCGAACATGGACCTGGTAAAGACATGTTTACCACACAAACACAGACACACCGGGAACACATGTGTGTGTGTGTATCCGGGTCTGCAGGCATGTGTGTACAGTATGCTTGTTTCCATGCCTGGCTTGTGTTTGTGGCTGTTCGTAAATGTCTGTGTGTGTGTGTGTGTGTACAGGGAGAGAACACTCAGTCCTGATGGTGGTGTGTGTGTGTGTTTGTTTGTGGTTGGGCAGGCCGGAAGGCTAGGGCTTAGTGGAAAAAGGCTTGTGCATGTAATGTGTTGCCTTTAGTTCCAGTTGAGTGAATAGGATGAATCGATACTGTTCTGCAGACTCGGTCGGCTCCAACACACAGCTATGGTCAAGCCCCAATTCAGCTCTCTACTGTAGGGGCTCAGATCAATACAGTGCCCATCGCACTATGCATTCACTTACATTAGCAAAAATACTAAAATACCAGCGCCGCGTAGCGGGATTAGCACACCATTGCTTTATTACATTACGCTTTATGGTGTTATAATCGGATGGAGTGTTAAACCTCACACGTTCATAAAATATAAAGGGTTATTTAGGGAGAAAGATTATTCCTTTACAGAGGAGTGGTGAGGGGTTTAGTATACTATATATAAGGCCAAGCAGCAGCGTTAGAAAATAAAAAAAAGTCAACGTACAGCAGTTTCTTAAATTGTACTTTTAGGATGAGAATTACACAAATGTCACTAAATAATCTATGCATTATTTCACACTAAATATATACAATTAAACAACAATTACTACTATTGGGACTCAAATAAATGCCTTAAAAGAAAATATTAGTTTTAGTTATAATCATGCAAAGTCTAATTCAGTCAAAAACATAAAATAAAAAAAACACATTCGCACTACACCATAGACAAGAGTCATTTAAACCACTACAAATGAACAGCAAAACTATTTACTCCCACACAAAGACAACATAACTAGTTGCAACCTATCCATTCATTCATCCATTTCTTGGTGCTAGAGATTGTGAGTTCTGAACAGCAGATGTTGTGAAACATAGGGCCCAGTGGAGATACACAGCACATAGACAGACAGACAGACAGACAGACCTGACAGAGACCTATACATAGATACAACACTACCATACCACCACAGAGAGCGACAGAAAGAGAGAGAGAGAGAGAGAGCGACAGAAAGAGAGAGAGAGAGAGAGAGAGAGAGAGAGAGAGAGAGAGAGAGAGAGAGAGAGAGAGAGAGAGAGAGAGAGACAGAGAGAGAGAGAGAGAGAGAGAGAGAGAGAGAGAGAGAGAGAGAGAGAGAGAGAGAGAGAGAGAGAGAGAGAGAGAGAGAGAGAGAGAGAGAGAGAGAGAGAGAGAGAGAGAGAATGCAACTGCCATCTCAGCACTCTCAGTCCATGGAGGAGAAGAGGGAGAAAACAAACGGAGGTGATAAAACAGGGGGGTGGAAGAGGGGGAGGTGTGGACCCTTAGGAGAAGTATGTCAGGTCCTAACCAAGTCTAGACCCAGCCAAGAAACAAGAGATGTAGGCCTACACAAGTGATACAGAACTAACATTATACAGTACATGGAGAATTTGATAAAAGAGTCAGAATGTCACAATATCTCATATTAGCTCATAATGATAATGGATAATGATAATGTATGGTCGTAATATTTCCTGATTTTGAAAACAAAACCCTCATCATTATTTCAGGAAAATCTATTAACTTACACAAATAAATAAATGCTTCCAAACCATAATTTGAGAACTAAAATAACAGACACATTTTGTATTTAAAAGAAGGTATATAAAAGGTGATGGAATTGGATGGGAGGAGAGGAGAGTAAGAGAGAACAGGAGGGTAGGAGAGCGAGAAAAGAGGGGGACAGAGAGAAGAGAGAGAGAGAGGAACAGAGGGGACATCTGTGAGAGAGCATTAACCTATAGGGTTCTACCTGAACCTATTTCACGCCCCTGTCAGAACGTGTAAGGAACACACACACACACACACACACGGATTAGCACACAGGACAATGAGCCAAATTACGCCAAGTATCTGTGTGTGTGTGTGTCCATGCCTTGCCGATGCTCAGTGACTCACTCAAGTGCTGCTGGTCCATCTGTGAATCGAAGGACCATTACTGTGTGCACACACGTACATGCATGTGTGTGTATGTGTGATGGTGAGGCTGTGATTGATGAGACAGGTGCCATTCTTCCCAATGCAGAAGCAGGAGCCCTGAGGAGCACAAATGCCACCATCACCACCGTCCTCCCCATCTCCCCCCTCACCCCAGGTCATCGAACGCGGCTGTAACTGCCCCCCCAATAACCCCCTAAACATCCCAATACACACACCCAGAAGAAAGCAGAGAGACATTGAGAGTGTGTGTGCTGTTCACTTTGTGCTGTCTATTCTGTACTGGTCTGTGTTTTGGGGTAAGGGTGGTGTCGGTGTTATGGTAGGGAGCAGGTGGGTAGTTCGAAGTGGCTGTGGTGTGTTAGCATTAGTGTGTGTGTGTGTGTGTGTGTCGGGGGCAGGTGGGGTTCAGTGTGTGTGTGTATTTGTGTTAGCGACGGGAGCTGTTAGCGGGGTGAGTGGCAGATGGACTGTCGGCTTTAATACGACTGAGCGTGTGGAAAGGTGACAGCACCGACTGACCCGGGGAGAGGAAGAGGGGGAGAGAGGGGAGAGGAGGGGGAGAGGAGGGACGCTTTCTAAAGGAACGCACTCTAAATGGGGTCGAGGGGTTAGGGGGTTCATAGATGAGAGTCTACAGAAACCCTTTAACAACTCAAACACTATTAACTGCAAACTGGGTTTCTGGGTTTATTTTCACCTAAAAGTACATTTAGCCTATAAACTGTGCTATTCACTTTTCGCAGTCTGCGGTGCTGACAGAATATTTCTGCAGTCCTGTAGAATCTTATAAAGAACACGCGATTAAGAGAAATCGCTAATCAGTCAAAACATTATTTAAAAAATGCAATACTTTGAGCCGATAAAACAGCTAAATAATGAAATTCTGAAATTCTAAAATAACCGTAAAAAATAAACGCATCATTTAACACAAAACAATTATTTACGTATTGGTCACTGAAGAATAAATATTTATTTTAACACTTAATTCAGAGTTGATTTTGTTGTGATTAGGAAGTAGGAACGGCAAGGGCTGATGAACTAGGGTGGTACTGGGGGCACAGTTCAAACACACACACACGCACATACCATGCACGCACGCGCACACACATACTCACAGCTCCGTAGAGCAGCCGGTGTGGTCAAGCACGGCTAAGTGACAACACAACCGAAACCTGGCCAGCACCGCTCTTTAACCGCGACCGTGACCGCAATGCCCAGACATACAAGACACATACACACAGTACAACACACTCACATCGTACACTAGTCTGTTAGTCAGTCTGTCTGTCTGTTCATACAGATTGCTCCTTTAAAAGAAATGCAAAACGATAATTTCATTGCAAATCAAGCTCAATATAACAAAAGTGATGCACAGAGAGCACAATTGCATTTATAGCAGGGCAAAATTAAATCCTGTGTATGACGCACCAGGGAAAATATCTAATAAATCTGCTGCGGATGCAAATTACATTAAATTGTTTTCTATTGCAAGTTAACTATATAATTGATAGAAAATTAAAATGTACTGACTCAATAAAAAAATACTGACTTCAAACAAAAAATGTTCGGTAAAATACTCGGGTTCAAAATAATTTCTCCAAGCAGGGTCCTCACATCTATTCTATAGTTCCAAATGAACGCAACACTAAAGTGGAGAGAGAGAGGGAGAAAGAGGGAGACAGAGAGACAGAGAGACAGGGGATAGGGGATGCCAGGTGGAGAGAGAGAGATGGAGGGGGAGCGAGACATGGAGCTAGAGAGAGAGAGAGAGAGAGAGAGAGAGAGAGAGAGAGAGAGAGAGAGAGAGAGAGAGAGAGAGAGAGAGAGATGGGGCCGTGTCATTTTCTCCCCATCAGGCACACACATGAAGCATGATGGGAGGATGAGAGGAGGAATATTTCACTGTCAGACAAGGGTCTGCGTGGCTATTCATTTGTCCTCCGTACTCTCCCTCTCTCTCTCCCTGCTGCAGGACAATGACAATTGAATCGTTCCACGGCATGTAGAGGAGAGCAGCGCACTCACACACACTCAGCCACGCATTCAAACACAGTCCCTACGGAGCGTGTGAGAGAGAGATGGAAATTAGGTGGAAAAGAGAGAGAGAGAGAGACCTTTTGAACTCACACACCCTCAGACATGCAGGTTCTCTTCAGTGTAAATGTACATTTTATTGTGTCCTGGTCACCTGTGTCTCCTCCCATTAAAAGTGAGTGAGAGCACTAGAAACCACGAGCATGTCACACACACTGCTTCCCACATACACTGCTTCTCACCGACCAGAGTCTCTGTCTCCCGGCCGCATGCAAACCCAACTAGCTCTCACAGTCTCACGTCAGAGTTAGACGTTCATCCATGTTTCTCAAACGTCAAATTTAGAAGTTGTTCCAAACTTCCACCATCCCCGTCCAAAACATGCTAGCAAAATCAAAACCTACTTGAAGGTAACAGCGCTCACGGTTGACCCTAGTGGTTGATTTCCACGTCATCTCAGACATAGATGGACGTCAAATACTGACTTGTATCACGGGTGACCTGTCTGTGCAAACCAGCAGCAGCAGGCCGCCCTAATTGATAAGCAAAACAGACCTATTACTTAACCCTCTTCCCCTTGCTTCTCACTCTCACACACACACACACACACACACACACACAGGCCTGCCTAGCCCTTTGCACTTAGACAGAGCTACTAAATAGTTTACACAGTGGCCTGAATTTGCATCAAACAGCCACCTTTACTTCAACCACATAGGAAGGACAGAACACAAATAACAATGTTGTTGGCTTCTATAATCTGTGTAATTATAACAGTATTATTTTGGCCATGGAGGTATGTGAAAGACCACTATCCCTAGTGCTGAAAAAAAAAACACAAATCATGGAGATGACATGATAAACGATCACCTGTCAATTCACACTATCTCTCTTTTTCTAGACGAAGATTTAAAAAAATAAAAAGGGAGCGCCGGGATGCTTGAATGACGGAGGAGCGGAATCCGCAAGGGGGCGAGAGGAGCGAAGGAATGGAGAGAGAGAGAGAGAGGGACAGAGAGAGAGATGGGGGGATGAGTGTAGCAGAGAGGAACTGAATTGAAAGGTGGGAAGGGTTCCGCCTCTGTAGCAACAGCGACATGGGGTGTAATTGCTAATTGCAACGCGTACCTCTTGAATGGTGCGGCCGTTTCTGTGTGCCTCAGCTGGTGTTGTCCATCTTAAGGCTATTTCAAGTCCTCATAAAAGCCAACACTTTTATGAGGAAACCAGCCAGGTCGTGCAAGATCCACTTCGAAATCCGACGTCCGTCCATGTACCCAGGATGTCGGGAGATGCCTTCAAAACCAGCCACTAGGGGCAACGGTGAGCAATACTACCATCAAGTATGCTTGGGTTTTGCTAGGGTGTTGTGGACGTGGGTGGTGGATGGGCGTAAGCTGCAAGCTCTGGCTCAGAATTAGGCGACAGCAGTGGAGACCAAAATATCTCAAAATATGGAGAAACTTTGAAATTTGATGTTTGGAGAAATGTGGACTAACATCAGAATCTGAAGTCAAATTGGTCAAACCGTGAGATCTTGTTGACACACACACTCACTCACACACACACACACACACACACACACACACACCCCAGTCACACACCCCAGTCACACACCCTGATGGATTGAACATAAATCAGATAAATTGACAATCACATCATCAAGGCCTCCTCCTCTTTTTATCCTTGGCTTTCTGCTCACATTAGTAGCCGAGTGTGTGTGCTCGTGTGTGTGATTTTGTTGTACGTGCATGTGCTTGTGTGTGTCTGTGTATCACTGAGTGTGTGTTGTGTGTTTGTCAACGTGTGTAAAATTTAATTTTACGTGTGTGTGTGTGTGTGCACGTCCACAGAAGCACGTATTGCTCTCCGTCTCTCAGGGGTGAATGGGTCTGCTCAGGAGGCTCTGTCTTTTAACCACAGTTAATTACCCTTCGAATGCCTCACACCCTGCACAAGAGGGGCCACCACCGCCACCGTGTGTGTGTTTGTGAAGACAATGGGACAGCAGGGGCCACGGTGTAACACATATGCATAAAAATACACCCTATGACACCTCTACACACCAGCCTGATCGGGCAGGGGGCTAAGCCACACACACACACACACACACATATACATACACAATCACCGCAGCACAAACCCACAAACAGATGCGCGCACACACACACACACACACACACTCAGCACAGCACATATTGACATGATTTGACAGATGAATTAAGTAAATGATTTTATAAGGAGATTAAAAGGAATTTAATTTACGCAATCTCCCTCGATTCCCCTGATCCCTTCCTCCAGTGCTTTCATCTCCTCCACACAGAGAACGACAGAACGAGAGACATAAAATCATAAACTTTTCTCTAGGCTGGTTAGTTATATCAGAATGTGGTGTGATCTGTAGAAGGAGGAGGCTCTCACTTGGACACGGACAGAGTTCTCCATTAGAAACCATTCATTACAAAATGATAGATCTGTTAGGGAATGACCTATTATTCTAGTGGAGGGACTCTGTTCTAGTGGATGCCTTTATTATAATTGTAAAACTAAAGTGAGAATTTATTTTATACTGTAAATGCAAATCATCTTGTCTTTTCAATTTAATTCAGGACATGAAGGTATAATCCAGTCAAATCCCCCTAAAATCTAAACAGGCATACTCAGTTTGTTTAAATTGTTACTGTAATAAAAATGTACACATATGTTAAATACACCACATTCGTGCTAGAGAATGCAAAATCGTGAAAAGAGCTACAAAAAAATACAATAATGCAATTGCTTAGAATATATATTATTTAAATGTCCTAAATATAAAATGTGCATAATCATTACATTTTATATCACTGTCCTATCTGCAAAACTGTAAAGCAATTTTACACATATACACAAGAACAGGGTGCATTGTCGGCTCTCTGACAAAGTGTTTTTAGGAATGCTAAAAGATGCTAAAATACATTATCTCCCTTATGTTTTTTAATTAGTCACATTCCAAACATTGAAAATCATATCCTTTATATAGTGCATCGAGTACATAAATAAGTTACCGTATACATCCAATTAAAAAAATATATAACATTTAAATGTGCAATTTAAAAAATCACATGCACCACCCTTTATCTGGGACATAGATACACAGTAATATCTGACAATATATCTAAAGTGTTCTACAAAACACACAATCCGCAAAATACACCTTCACAGGTTCAAGAATCGGTCCAAGCCTTTCAAATCATTCCACTATTCTTTCAATCCAAAACCCGTCTTGACAATCTGCATTCACCATCCCCGTGACCTCTAGGAATAACCAGCAACAACAAACACACTAAATAAATTAAACTAAGTAAGAGGGGAACAACCCTTAATGACATGCAAATTAAATGTATGTTCAGGCATGAAGGGAATATAATTATGATAATCGTCAAAATGGCACTTGTTGTTATTATTATTATCATTATCCATAATATATCAATTAGTATCCCACTCGTCAATTTCTATGTAGGAGGTGAGCGAGGAGCGAGCGGTGAGAGAGGTGAGTAATGACTATGAGTAAAGCCTGGGTACGGCCGGTACTAAGGGAGGGATTCAGACGGTGTGTTTCTCTATGAGAAGCGACTCTAACCCCGGATAACTAATGACGCTGAGACAGGGGAAAACCAGGCTAAAGCCCATCGTTATAGACAGTAGAAAAGACTGTCTCCTGAATCTTCTGTGTCTCCTTACAATCTACATGTCCTTCACACTTTCTAAGCTCCTCTCGCTATATCTCAGTCACACCACTGCAATTCACACACTCTCCTTACAAAATGCTCAAATATACCATATTCTCAAATACAGTCAATTCTCAAATATACAAAATCCATAAATTCATCATAAAATCATGTACATTTCCTGTCTTATCTGTGTCATTTAGAAATAAATAATTGTGTATATTTACACAAGGTTTCCGAAGAGGAGAAGTATATTCCAAAGCTAGGGTTTTACACCCACCGTATCCACATAACAACACACACACTGTTCAAACACACCCCCACAAACACACACGTACAGAAAGTCGGTAGGCATACAGGTAGAGTGGTTGGGTTGTGTACCTTCACATTAATGACCTTTTATTTCTCTCTATGTAGATTACCAATCTAGCCATTCTTTCTCTCTATGTTATTAACCTCTGGTCTGTGTGTGTGTGTGTGTGTGTGTGTGTGTGTGTGTGTGTGTGTGTGTGTGTGTGTGTATAGTCTGTAAGAAGGCTGGAAAGCGAGGCTCCACTTTAGAAGCGTTATCAGCGTTCAGACACAGTCCAGGGCAGGGGTTAAGAGTGCCGTGGTTTCCTTTAGAAACACTGGAACAAAGTCAACTTGTCCAGCTCTTCTCTTCACTCTATCTATCGCTCAATTGTTTTCTCCTTATTCTATTCACATTACTTAAGACCGAGCGTTACCAAACAGAGTACGGAGCGTGCGATTTGGGAATTATTCATTTTTCCAAAACCAGGACTTCTATTTGATTTAGACTCTACATTTTAGATCATTCTGTCACCTGGAATTCTCCTCAAATGTATTTATGAAATACAATAAAGTAACTAACTAAAACATTTATTTTATAATCTTCTGGCGATTGTCACTGTTCTCTGTGTTGTGTGTCTGTAGACAGAGAGGTATGGGATTGATGCTCCCTGTCCCTGATTCTCTATTTACATAAAACACTCGACACACACACACACACGGTCCTCTCTGTCCACATCCGCCTGCCTGCTCCACCAGCCAGTTAATCTGCATTTTTAACGCTGTCCTTAACACAAGCCAAAAAGAGCAAAGCGCTGGCTAAAGGAGCAGCGTGTGTGTGTGGTGTGTCCGTGCGGAGCGGCGCAGCGCGCTGTTGTCTCTAATGCCACGGCAGGGCCACATGCTGTGCTGGCCGTCTGAAATTCAAGCTCTCCTGGCATTTAAGAGCGCTTTCTCCCCCTCCTCCTCCCCCTGCCGCTTCTATCCGTTCCCTCTCCCTCCTGGTCGCCCCGCTCCCCCTCTCACTCTGTCGGCTGGCTGACGGACAGCCCTCACACACGCTGAACACACTGACCCTACCTAATAAACTAAGACTTAAACCTCCCATACCACACACACACTCTCTATTATAAAGTGGATCATAAAGCAGTATGGCTCTCTGTGCTGGGACCGACATGCCAGAGTGTATGTGTGGGAGAGTGTGTGTCCTACTCAGGTGGAGCGGCAGAAATTCAATTCCTCACGCTGAGTGAGGGCTTCTGTCTGTACCGTAGCCCAGCAAAGGTAGACAGACGCATACTGTTACACTGTTACACACAGTCAAACAGACACATTTTCACACACTACCTGACAGCGGAAACAACCTTGACATGCTACCAGCCACCTCCGCAGCATCAAACAAAATAACACACACACTCCTACTAACAAACACGAGCACGGCACACACAGACACACACAGTCAAAGGCATTCACAATGACAAGAAGTAAGAAAATAAGTAGTAAAAAGGTAAAATTTACCTACTCTTGTTCAGAGTGTAGGGAGAAATATTCAGGCAGGGAAAGTTCTATGGAATCCATCTGCGCACTGCCACCATAATGTGAGAAAGCCTCCTCTATAAATCAAAGTTTTTTTCTGCTCTCCTCCTCCTCTCCTGTCCTCCTCTCTCTCTCTCTCTCTCTCTCTTCTCTCTCTTCTCTCTCTCTCTTCTCTCTCTCTCTCTATTGCCGTTCCTGTCAGAGCACTGCAATCAGACACAGTGGTCCTCCTTGTGACAAGCCTATAGGCACAGCAGCCAGCTAGTTGGGACCAAAAGCTCTAGCACTCTTCTAATCAAGGACTTAAAGCCACGATTGGAGCTCATTAATATGTAGCAAGGCTTTGCATATGTAGTCCCTCTGGCCCATCCGGGCTGCTCATTGGTGGACGGGCGGCCAATGGCAGAGGGGCTCGGTCTGCATGCACGGAGAGAGAGAGAGAGAGAGCAGCCGAGCAGGTGGAGAGTGGAGGGCAGAGACAAAGAGAGAGAGAATGGGACGGAGGGAGGGAGGGGGCAGAGGAATAACGACAGTGAGCGGTGAAGAGAGAGAGAGAGAGGTGAGGAGAGGGGGATTTAAAGAACCAGTGCATTCTCTCTCTCTCTCTCTCTCTCTCTCTCTCTCTCTCTCTCTCTTCGCTCTCTCTCTTTCTCTCTCTCTCTGTCTCTCTGTCTCTCTCTCTCTCTGTCTCTCTCTCTCTCAGGGCAGTTGTTATCAGTTCATTCTGTAAAGTGGGGAGATAAAGGCTCTCAGACCAGGGTGATACCAAATGTTGTGAATGAAGCCGCGCCATGCAAATACACCGTTCCATCTGTTTATTGGCAAGTCTGTCATTCTCTCAGTCCCTCTGTTCTTTTCCTTCTCTTCCTTTATTCTCCCTCTCTAACGCTCTACCCGTCTGTCTGAAAGTGACAAGATTAGTCAAATGAAGCAATTCCTCTGACCGTCATGTGTTCAAAGCGCGTGCTCACGCTATGATTTCTGCATATGTCCGCTGGACAGAGTGAGACAGGGTAAAAGGATCAAAGGAGGACATTTATTTGTCATGTTATTTTAACATTTCCCAGTAAAGTACGTGCTGAAAATCCAAGCTTGGCCTCACTCAAGCAATAGGTGGATATCCCGTTATGTTACATCAGTTAGTTTCATAATGGAATTGATTTCAGTGTCTTTCACACTCTCCAAAAAGGAAAATTAAATGAAAAACCCATAACCATCTCAGCAGTAAAATAGGGAGTATATTTCCCAGTCCGAGATTCTGGACTGTCTTTGTTGTGGAATGATTGAGGAATGATTTGCAAACGATTTGGGAATGATTGGGACATGTTTTTCCCGGCGCTGGCTGTGTCCTTTCCATGCGCATGTCAGCGACTCCCCGCCTTCCAACCCCAGCAGGGACTGTATTCTCGGCTCCTCGGAACGACGCAATTCCCACTGCTAGGAAAATTCAGGAGCACCGGCATTCCGCTAACTATTGTGTTTCTCAGCTGAGTAGTGGGTGTTAATAGTCTCTGACTGGCTCTGTGCTCCACACACACACAGGGGGATGAACCCTATTTCCTCTAACATGTATTTCCCTTTCTTTTTTATTCTCTCTCTCCCCCTGTTCTGTGTTATCATCTCTCCCCTGGACGGATGAGAGAATGAGGGAGCGGAGGGGTGGAAAGGGGGGATGTACAGATGAAAGAGAAGTGTTGTGATTATCAGGTTTGGAGGAACAGAGATAAAAACATCTCCCCAAACCAATCTGGTCGGTGGCCCTGCTTAGAAGCGTGTGTGTGTGCGTGTGTATTTCAACACAGACTCATACACATAGAACAAAAAGTGACTGATCTATCTCTGATCTAATCCTATATTAATACTTTTCCAATAAAAGATAAATACTGTATTTCACCTAGTATCCACCAAATGGATGTGATTTAAAATCAACATTTCCCTCCCCTATTTTCTCACTGTGTTAATAGATCATTAGCAACGAGCGACTATTGCTGCATGCCTAGAGATAACTGTGGCATCATAGGAGGGCCATCCATTCATCCTTCTATTAATTAAAACATGATCATATGAGGAAATCATTATGGGGTGTGAGTTATGAGGGCTATAACACCCCACACGCACACGCACATACACACCCGTCTGGCCAGGCATACCTCTGTTATGATGTATCCTTCAGTCTATATGCATCGACAAAGATGAGTTGGAATCAATGCAGCTTTCTCTTGGCTGTAAACAAATACTTTAGCAGAGACGTACGGCCCTCTCTCTCTCTCTCTCTCTCTCTCTCTCTCTCTCTCTCTCTCTCTCTCTCTCTCTCTCTCTTCTCTCTCTCTCTCTCTCTCTCTCTCTCTCTCTCTCTCTCTCTCTCTCTCTCTCTCTCTCTCTCTGTCTCTTTCTCTCCTTACCTGCATTAACACAAAAATACAGGAAAATAAAACCTTTGAAATACATTGAGTACACTAACACACTGCTTGCAAATATATCAGTGTGTGTGTCCAGTGGGAGTTTCTGTTTTAGGAAAATTAGTTTCAGCGTACACCAACCTGCCTTGGAACACGGCAAGGGCCACACACACAGACACACAAGCGGTCATTCACCACATCCTTACCCCTATTAACGATCATCACTGGATTCGACTGAACCATCAGAAAATCAGACAATTAGAAAAAATATATAAAACTGTGATACCTTATCGTGATAATCATCCTTTTTCCAAAAATGTTTTTGCTCAATGACATAGAAAAACTAACTAACATTTTTTTTTTTTTATGGATTACTCACAATATCTTCCCAAACTAAGCCAACGAATCCATGCAAGAGAGTGATCATTTCAATTTCAACCACTATTTAGGAAAAGCTACATCTTCCTAATTTATTCATTTCATTTGAATGTTGTTGTTTTTAAGGTATACAGACATTCAATCTCTGCAGCCGCAAAGCAGGGTATTGATTAAAAAGATACTAAAGAAAGGTTTCAAAGCTGTGCGGTGCGAGTGTGTGAAAGTGTTGTGCGCGTGTGTGTGTGTGTGTGTGTGTCGGGGCCATTTGAAATGGATTTTAATTGGTGTGTCTATAATGTAAATGGGAGAAAGACATGTTAGCACGGCCGCGGTGCAGCTAGACTACAGACAAACAACGTACCTGTGTTCAGTCAAATCCCCCAGGACACACACACACACACATACATATCAAACAAACAGGCCACACACATCCCAGTACGTATAAATGCATTTAGAAGCACAAATACACAACTTCTTCCTGCAACTTTGCACTGTTCTCTGCACGTCTCTCTGTCTAATGTTATGGAGAATGTAACAATACAACATAAAGTAAAATTCCACTTGTTGTATTAGGTTTGTAACTTTTTTGAGTACAGGGGTTGAATTCACATACTGGGTTTTTGTGTTAAAAAATAACTGTTAGAGTAACACCAGCCCAAATGAGTGAGAGAGCAAGACAGCGAGGGAGAGAGAGAGAGCCAGAGAGAGAGAGAGAGAGAGAGAGAGAGAGAGAGAGAGAGAGAGAGAGAGAGAGAGAGAGAGAGAGAGAGAGAGAGATGGCGTCATTCTGAGTGAACAGCATGCCAGCCAATTCTCTTTGCCAAGGAGAGGGGTCTCTCTTTCATTTCTCTCTCAATCTCTTTCTGAGGGGGGGTAGTGGTCTGTCCAGACATATTGATTGTGTTACAGTGTCTTTCCTTGTTGACAGTGACCCCTTTAGGGCTTCTGAGGTATATGGAAATGTTTAGATTCAGAGCAGTAAGCAGTGTGAATTATGATGAAATACAATTCAGTAACTCCTCTCCCCTCCTCCCCTCTCAGTCTCTCCTCTCCTGCCTAACTGAATACGGAGGGTCTTAAATATGCACTAGCCAACCACACTGATTGCTCCTCTGTCAATATGAGTCAATAACTGCTACACACACTCTCATTCAAACACACAAACACACACACACACACAAAGCCAGCGGCATTACACAAATGTCACACAGGTCCTCGTTTGACTCTTCGGAGTCATGTCTGTGTGACACACATTCACTCAAACACACATTCACTCAAACACACATTCACTCAAACACACATTCACTCAAACACACATTCACTCACACACTCATTCACTCAAACACACATTCACTCACACACTCATTCACTCAAACACACAAACACACATTCACTCAAACACATATTCACTCAAACACACATTCACTCAAACACACATTCACTGAAACACACATTCACTCACACACATGGTCCCTCACACACACGATCCCTCTTACACGAGTGCATTATCACAATGAAGGGAAAGCATAGATACAATGTGTATGTATGGATAATAATAATAATATGCCATTTAGCAGACGCTTTTATCCAAAGCGACTTACAGTCATGCGTGCATACATTTTTGTGTATGGGTGGTCCCGGGGATCGAACCCACTACCTTGGCGTTACAAGCGCCGTGCTCTACCAGCTGAGCTACAGAGGACCACCCAGAGTGGTGTTGTATAGTGTACATGGCATTTGTCTGAACAAACTCACTAGGGCTTCTTTTGTTAGAGCAGTCGAGTGCCGCTGTCGTGTGAGTGTGTGTGAGAGAGTGTACGTGTGACTGACTGTGTGAGTGTGTGTGAGAGAGTGTACGTGTGACTGACTGTGTGAGTGTGTGTGAGAGAGTGTACGTGTGACTGACTGTGTGAGTGTGTGTGAGAGAGTGTACGTGTGACTGACTGTGTGAGTGTGTGTGAGAGAGTGTACGTGTGACTGACTGTGTGAGTGTGTGTGAGAGAGTGTACGTGTGACTGACTGTGTGAGTGTGTGTGAGAGAGTGTACGTGTGACTGACTGTGTGAGTGTGTGTGAGAGAGTGTACGTGTGACTGACTGTGTGAGTGTGTGTGAGAGAGTGTACGTGTGACTGACTGTGTGAGTGTGTGTGAGAGAGTGTACGTGTGACTGACTGTGTGTGTGTGTGAAATGTTAAAGACGATGATGACCCTGTGGTCACAGGCTGTTGACATCTGTAGAGAAATTATCAGACCTGGGCCGACCAGGCATCAATCACAGCAGTCAATAGGCGAGGGCAAGTTCATTCAGGTCAGCTCTCAGACGGCTTGGTGTGTGTGTGTGTGTGTGTGTGTGTGTGTGTGTGTGTGTGTGTGTGTGTGTGTGTGTGTGTGTGTGTGCGTGTGTGTGTGTACGTTCTGAGTTACTTACAATGGTTCCAGAGAAACACACAGTCTGAGCTTTAAAGCTTCCTGCCACTGAGCGCAGGCTGCAGTTCACCATAGGATGGATAGAGGGCGCTATGGACTCTGGTCAGCCCACCACTGTACTATGGCCAGGGGAGAGAGAGAGGAACAGGGACAGCATGCCATTTCCATTGATATTGAGGGGGCGCATGAACCGTAATTCTATCCATTTGTACGTTGAAATATGAAATATAAAGTTAATTTCAAACATAATTTAAGTGCCTCTGCAAAAACAAATTGGTGAATGAATTGGTGAGAGAAATAAATACAAAAGGTCCTTTTAACAACTGACACAGCTTTGTCGATAGCAGAAAGACAGATTGTCCAACCATCTCATGTACGCGGATCTAGACAAAATAAACATAGGCACTCCTACAAACACCGTGTCCATGTCATGCGGTGGTAGAGGTGGGGAGTGAGAGAGCGAGGGGCTGTAGTAAGTGGTCTAATGGCCTAGCAGCAGGTACAATTGTCACATGAAGGAAAGGGCCAATTTCAAAGCCCTCCTGCATAGCCCTGCTATAACAACCTCACTGCAGGACCCACGGGACAGAGCGTGCCTCTCTCTCTGTGTGTGTGTATGTGAGGTTGTGTGAGTGTGTGAGTGTGTGTGAGTGTGTGAGAGTGTGTGTGTGTGTGTGTCAGACAGAAAGACATCAGTATATGTCTATGTGGACAGTGTGTGAGTGGGGGAAATTAAAGGGTACGGTAGACAGTCGGATGGAACACATATTATTAGATACAAACTAAATTTCTAGGTAAGTTGTTTGGTTGTTTACTGCTAAAACAGAGTGTGACAATAACTGTGTTTGTGTGTGTGTGTGTGTGTGTGTGCGTGCGTGTGAGTGTGTGTGTGTCTGTGTGTGTGTGTGTGTGTGTGTGTGTGTGTGTGTGTGTGTGTGTGTGTGTGTGTGTGTGTGTGTGTGTGTTTGTGTGCGAGAGAGGGCAGAGATAACAGTGACAAAACACTGGGGCATAAAACAACACAGAGATAGCAAACAAATCAAAATACAGCTAAACAAGGAGTAGACAAGAGAGTACAGTCTGTGTATACAGTATAATACAAATCAGAACACACATATACAAGGAGTAGACAAGAGAGTACAGTCTGTGTATACAGTATAATACAAATCAGAACACAGATATACAAGACAATGTACGGAACAGAATAATATACATTTCTAAATGAAACAAACTGAAAAGTAAAATAATAGTAACATGATGTAATGGATTAACAGTAGGCTTTTTTATAGAGAATTGTGATTTAACAAAAAAAATAACCCTCACATCTTGCATTTTTTAACATAATACAAGGGTTAAGTCTATAGGTAGTGAGAATTTTAGAGTAATATAGTTGCCAAATTGTACATCACCGTTAGATATACAGTGCCTTCAGAAAGTATTCACACCCCTTGACTTTAATTATTATTATTATATGTTTTTTAACACATTTAGATTTTCTTGTCACTGGCCTACACACAATACCCCATAATGTCAAAGTGGAATCATGTTTTTCACTTTTTTGGTTAACAAATATATTTAAAAAATAAAGCTGAAATGTCTTCAGTCAATAAGTATTCAACTCCTTTAACAAGTCACATAATAAGTTGCATGGACTCACTCTGTGTGCAATAATAGTATTTAACATTATTTTTTAATGACTACCTCATCTCTGTACCCCACACATATAATTACTGTATCTGTAAGGTCCCTCAGTCGAGCAGGGAATTTCAAACACAGATTCAACCACAAAGACCAGGGAAGTTTTCCAATGCCTCGTAAAGAAGGGCACCTAATGGTAGATGGGTGAAAAAAATGTAAGCAGACATTGAATACCCATTTCAGCATGGATAAGTTATTAATTACACTTTGCATGGTGTATCATTATACCCAGTCACTACAAAGATACATGCGTCCTTCCTAACTCAGTTGCCGGAGAGGAAGGAAACAGCTCAGAGATTTCACCATGAGGCCAATGGTGACATTAAAACAGTTACAGAGTTTAATGGCTGTGAAAGGAGAAAACCGAGGATGGATCAACAACATTGTACTTACTCCACAATACTAACCTAATTGAAAGAATGAAAAGAAGGAAGCCTGTACAGAATACAAATATTCCAAAACATGCATCCAGTTTGCAACAAGCAATTAACGTTTTGGCCTGAATACAAAGTGTTATGTTTGGGCAAATCCAACACATTACTGAGTATCACTCTCCATATTTTCAAGCAAAGTGATGGCTGCATCTTGTTATGGGTATGCTTGTAATCGTTAAGGAATGGGGAGTTTTTCAGGATAAAAAAGAAACCGAATGTAGCTAAGCACAGGCAAAATCCTAGAGGAAAACCTGGTTCAGTCTGCTTTCCACCAGATACTGGGAGATGAATTCACCTTTCAGCAGGACAATAACCTAAAACACAAGGCCAAATCTACACTGGAGTTGCTTACCAAGAAGATAGTGAATGTTCCTGAGTGGCCAAGTTACAGTTTTGACTTAAATCTACTTGAAAATCTATGGCAAGACAAGAAAATGGTTGTCTAGCAACGATCAAAAACCAATTTGACAGAGCTTGAACAATTTTGAAAATAATAATGGGCAAATGTTGCACAATCCAGGTGGGGAAAGCTCTTAGAGACGTACCCAGAGAGACTCAAGGCTGTAATCGCTGCCAAAGGTGCTTCTACAAAGTATTGACTCAAGGGTGTGAATACTTATTTAAATGAGACATTTCATTTAATGTTCAATAAATTTGCTAAAAAAAAACATATTTTAACTTTGTCATTATGAGGTATTGTGTGTAGATGGTTGAAACAGTTTTATTTTGAATTCAGGCTGTAACACAACAAAATGTAGAAAGCGTCAAGGGGTGTGAATACTTTCTGAAGGCACTGTAGGTGCTATAATGGATGAGTTTGCTCTTTACAATAGAAAGCAAACGTAAATGCAGAACATTATTATTGTATAAGAAAAAATATATACTCTTCTCAGAAATATGCTTTATAGCACTGAATTCATAATGCACACATCCAAACACTCTCACACACACACACACACACACACACACGCACGCACATAGAGGCATTTATTGACTGCTGCTGATATGTGATATACATCAGGGCATTAAGGTACCTTTTAGTCAGGTATTTGTAGATGGAATGGAACCTTTCTGAGCCTTATCTCTCCCTGTAATTAGGACTTCACAGACCTGATATCAGTTATACTGCTCTCTTTCTCTCTCTCCCTCTCTCCTTTTATTGTATGGTAAGTACAGGGTTTGTAAGTAAGCATTTCACGGTAAAGTCTACACCTGTTGTATTCGGCGCATGTGACAAATAAATACATTTGATTTGATTAAGGTAAAATCTACTCATAAAGTCTGATTATTTTGTAATTGATCCTTGGCATTTAAATACAGCGAAAATATACCTATTAACATTACTATAACTTCTTTGGAGATAACATGATCATCATCTAGTATAACTAGAGACGGTTGTACAATACTAATGGGTACACAAAAACTTTGTTTTTCCCCCACACATAATGCATTTAACCAAACCTACTGATAAGCCTGTACAAATATGTTTTTAAAACAGAAATGTCAAAATCTCAATGGAGCTTTGTTCTAACCTGAAGTCACCTCCCACCCCTGCCACCACTATCAGACCCTTGAGGAAATGGTTGACAGCTGATTATGTTTCTGTTAAAAGGGAGCAGTTCAAGAAAGCAATAGGCTCGTTTTAGAGCATGAAAATATATGCACCATGATTGGATTATTGTACTTAAGTTGAGACAACTGCAACGAACAGTTTGCATGTAAATAATTGAATGTACACTAAAGTGAGGTGAACCAGACATGTACAGTATATCTACTGTAGTCTACTCTCTGGTCACCCACCTCAAGCAAAGCTTTGCAGAGAGGTGACAAATCCTAACAGCTAAAGTGAATCTCCTCCAGTCTCTCTGGGTGTCATATCATATACACAGGCAGGCATCTCTCCACACACCTTTCCTTTCCCACGCCTCCTGAGGACTTGGTGCCAACTTTCCATCGGTCTACGTCCTCCCCTGATCGGGTCGGGTTGACGACGAGGTCCCCTGGCCCATCTGGTGTATGTGTGTGTGTGTGTGTGTGTGTGGATGTATGGGTGGGGGTGTGTGTGTCCACCTGATGAGCTCCAGAGAGAGAGGGGGATGTGAGAGGCCAGCAAGGCCCAGGCCGGAGCAGCAGCTGCTGGGTAAATCTGCTGGGTTTAGGGGGGCTTTCTGGAGCCTGTCACCGCAATCAGTAACCTTTAGTGGAGGGCTCAAACACACACACACACACACACACACAATAATATGTGTGTGAATCTGTAAGTGGAACACAGGGGCATGTGATCGAAGTCTACGGAACGTCCTTCTGACATCACGTGGAGGTCAGAGGGATTCTCACTGCCCTGCACGGACAGGTGTGTGTGTGTGTCTGTGTGTGTGTGTGTGTGTGTGTGTGTGTGTGTGTGTGTGTGTGTGTGTGTGAGGCCTGACAAAGCGGGGACGTTGGCCGATCATAACTGTTCCCAAGGTTTAGCTGAAGGAAAACTAGCCTGGTGCTAAAGCGTGTGTGTTATCTCCCAATATTACCACATACCCAATGATGTATGGACTGTGTGTGTTTATATATACCACTGACAGCTGGCTAGGACACACAGACACACACACACGCACACACACACAAGCGAGTGTTAGCCCTGAGGCCTTGTTGACCTCCTATGTCCCCGTCCATCCTTTGTGACCTCATCAAAAGAGGACAGAACAGAAGTAGAGCGTTGGGCGGGACGGTGAGCTGCGCCTGCTGACCTCATCAAAAGTGGACGGCCAGGGCAGCGGGGAGGGCTGGAGGAGTGGACGTGACCCCATCACAAGTGGACAGGCGTGGTGCAGGGGTGGGTCAGTGCTGCCTTCCACTGATCAGTCTCTGTTGCAAACCACATTTCCACATAAAATGATATGCTACTCTACTCTAATCTCATCTTTTTTATTTTATTCTATTCTATTCCAGGGCTCTATTTTTGGCGTTAAGGCGGCGCAAGTGTCAAACACACGTTTGTTTGCAATTTCGTCATGTAAAAACTGGCACACAGGAATTGTTCTGCAATTTACCTGTCTTATATCAGCTCGCTTGCACTCAGATGGGCGGGGTGGAAATATTTGAGGTGTGTCCTTAAAAACATGATCCAAAGTGCTAATTTCAGGCAGCGCTGATAGCGATATTTAAGGCCAAACAAAAGCTGTTTTAAGCAGTAATGCAGTTAGTTATGGCATGAATTTTGACAGTGGAAACGCTGCCTATCCAGCCGTGACGCACACTGCCCATTTGCACATGGAACAAGAGTAGCCTAATGTGCTTTTGGTGCCTGTATACTTCGTATTTAGAAACATAAAAAACTAATGTTTTTCTCATTTTGGTTTTATTTGATAAAAAAACAAGCATAGCCTCAGCTCCTCTCAATTAATACTTTTGTTTGCAGTCGCGAAGTAGTCAAGACTGTCAATAAAGGGTTTGGCTCCTGAAACCGCTTAGAAATAAATCTTAATCACCAAAGCTTTATTAAAATATAACGTTTGAGAGGAATAAAACAGTGAGCTGACACTCCCTTTTTATCTATGCATTGTAGGCAGGCTCACATTATTTTAGCCATGCAGGATGCCCATCATGTCAATCATGAAACGAGAGATGAGAACCTCGATGAATACTGGTGAACCTCGCATTTAGAAGTTATCTGTAACCTGTAAAAATGTCTTGTTTTCTGTTTGATATGTTCAAAACCCAAGTCCTCCCTTAGGCCTACTGTAACGAAGCCTGGTTCAACAGCAATGCATGTCTTTTTAATCCTGGTGATTTTATGATACCATTACATTTTACATTTATTTATTGTTGTAAAAATAAAAAAGGATTGCTTGTTTTTCATTACATTTTATTACAAACAAACTTATTAGAATGATTCACCTTCCTAGTTTTATGGTGACAAAGTCCGTTGCACACTTGCAATGCAACTTCTGTAAAATAGTTCTGATTATGCTAATAAAACATAGGCCTATTTGGGAGCATTATAACAGTGAGTGGACATTCTCCCTTTCTATTTATATTGGATATTTATCCAACTACTGTGAAAAGTTAGTATGTACGTAAAACCCTACATAGCCTGCGATGTTATGATATTACAGTGCCTTGCAAAAGTATTCATCCCCCTTGGTATTTTACCTATTTTGATGCATTACAACCTGTCATTTAAATTGATTTTTATTTGCATTTCATGTAATGGACGAACACAAAATAGTCCAAATTGGTGAAGTGAAATAAAAAAAATAACTTGTTACAAAAAATTCTAAATAATAAATAACGGAAAAGTGGTGTGTGCATATGTATTCACCCCCTTTGCTATGAAGCCCCTAAATAAGATCTGGTGCGACCAATTACCTTCAGAAGTCACATAATTAGTTAAAAAAAGTGATCTGTCACATGATCTCAGTATATATACACCTGTTCTGAAAGGCCCCAGAGACTGCAACACCACTAAGCAAGGGGCACCACCAAGCAAGCAGCACCATGAAGACCAAGGAGCTCTCCAAACAGGTCAGGGACAAAGTTGTGGAGTACAGATCAGGGTTGGGTTACAAAAAAATATCAGAAACTTTGAACATCCCACGGAGCACCATTAAATCCATTATTAAAAAATTGAAAGAATATGGCACCACAACAAACCTGCCAAGAGAGGGCCGCCCACCAAAACCCACGGACCAGGCAAGGAGGGCATTAATCAGAGAGGCAACAAAGAGACCAAAGATAACCCTGAAGGAGCTGCAAAGCTCCACAGCGGAGATTGGAGTATCTGTCCATAGGACCACTTTAAGCCATACACTCCACAGAGCTGGGCTTTACGGAAGAGTGGCCAGAAAAAAGCCATTGTTTAAAGAAAAAAATAAGCAAACATGTTTGCTGTTTGCCAAAAGGCATGTAGGAGACTCCCCAAATATATGGAAGGAAGTACTCTGGTCAGATGAGGCTAAAATTGAGCTTTTTGGCCATCAAGGAAAATGCTATGTGTGGCGCAAACCCAACCCCTCTCATCACCCCGAGAACACCATCCCCACAGTGAAGCATGGTGGTGGCAGCATCATGCTGTGGCGATGTTTTTCATCGGCAGGGACTGGGAAAGTGGTCAGAATTGAAGGAATGATGGATGGCGCTAAATTCTTGAGCGAAACCTGTTTCAGTCTTCCAGAGATTTGAGACTGGGACGGAGGTTCACCTTCCAGCAGGACAATGACCCTAAGCATACTGCTAAAGCAACACTCAAGTGATTTAAGGGGAAACATTTAAATGTCTTGGAATGGCCTAGTCAAAGCCCAGACCTCAATCCAATTGAGAATCTGTGGTATGACTTAAAGATCCAACTTGAAGGAGCTGGGGCAGTTTTGCCTTGAAGATTTTGCAAATATCCCAGTGGCTAGATGTGCCAAGCTTATAGAGACATACCCCAAGAAAAATGCCAAGGGGGTGTATACTTTCGCAAGCCACTGTATATGCCCACGGGAGAAATGATGGTGCCTTTAAGTGTGACATAATCTATTTAAAAGAAGTTGCTGTTTCGTTTTGTTTAGACTTTAATTATAATTATTCACTGTTTTTTAGGCCTTATCAATAATTAATTTAATCTTGCTTATTGACAATGTTTGGCATGTCCATGCTCAGCCATAATGCAATTTATAGTAGGCCTAGCCCTTATATCAGTGTGAATGCTATTGAAGCCATGCAAATGGGTTCAAGTTAACATACATAGCAAAGATAGGTCTACATTTTGTTATTTCGTTTCTGTAAGCCATTCAACAAACTAAAACGGACTAACATTGGAATTGGAGTTGATTCCAAGGCAATACATAAAAGACCGTAAATACACAACTTGAAGCAACCACATATTTAGCCATGGAGCACGTTCTGGTTGGCCAGTAAGGGGCCAAGCCTCAACACACCCACAACTTGTTTATTCATCAAAACCAAGCCCTTTCGCCCCAACGGCAGCAACTGCGCCGATAATTGTGATAGTGAAAATAGCAAAAATATTTCTGACACACCCCTAAACCTATAGCACTACCGCCTGCACATAGATTTACTATTGCGTTAGGTTTGTTAAAATAGAGCCCTCAGTCTTTTCCATTCCAGCCTATTTTATTCAGAATTGACACTGAACTCATCACAAAGTTAAAAACAAAACATGTCAAAGGTTGAATTATAATGAATTCTGTCATTATCATCCCATTGTGTGTGTGTAGTGGATGTGTGTGTGTGTGTGTGTGTGTGTGTGTGTGTTATGGCCTAGTTTAGAGAGAGGAAATGGAGATCACAGTTAAACAGTTATCTCTTCAACCTAAACAAGAGCTCTCTCACACACACACACACACACACACTCTCTCTCTCTAACCCAGAGATTTGAGACAGGCTAGAGTGGTGTAACTATCTCCCTCTCTCTGTCTGTATCCACCCTGGGTCATTCTCAGTACAGTTAAAAGTTACTTTCACACTAAAAACAGAAAAACTAGGGCATAGAGAATTTGAGTTTATGATCCATTTTAACAATAAACACACAGACACACACACACACACAGTAATGGAATTTCTGTTTTGGTCTGTGTTCCCTCTCTAATAAAAATCAAATCAAATCAAATTTTATTTGCCACATGCGCCGAATACAACAGGTGTAGACATTACCATGAAATGCTTACTTACAGCCCTTAACCAACAATGCATTTATTTTTTAATAAAAAAGTAAAATAAAACAACAACAACAAAAAAGTAAAATAAAATAACAGTAGGGAGGCTACAGGGGGGTACCGGTGCAGAGTAAATGTGCGGGGGCACCGGCTAGTTGAGGTAGTTGAAGTAATATGTACATGTGGGTAGAGTTAAAGTGACTATGCATAAATCATTAACAGAGTAGCAGTAGCGTAAAAAGATGGGGTGGGGGTGACTGGAGTCTTTAGCTGTTCAGGAGTCTTATGGCTTGGAGGTAGAAGCTGTTGAGAAGCCTTTTGGACCTAGACTTGGCGCTCCGGTACCACTTGCCGTGCAGTAGCAGAGAGAACAGTCTATGACTAGGGTGGCTGGAGTCTTTGACAATTTTGAGGGCCTTCCTCTGACACCGCCTAGTATGGAGGTCCGGGATGGCAGGAAGCTTGGCCCCAGTGATGTACTGGGCCGTACGCACTACCCTCTGTAGTGCCTTGCGGTCGGAGGCCGAGCAGTTGCCATACCAGGTGGTGATGCAACCAGTCAGGATGCTCTCGATGGTGCAGCTGTAGAACTTTCTGAGGATCTGAGGACCCATGCCAAATCTTTTCAGTCTCCTGAGGGGGAATAGGCTTTGTCGTGCCCTCTTCACGACTGTCTTGGTGTGTTTGGACCATGATAGTTCGTTGGTGATGTGGACACCAAGGAACTTGAAGCTCTCAACCTGTTCCACTACAGCCCCGTCGATGAGAATGGGGGCGTGCTCAGTCCTCTTTTTTTTCCTGTAGTCCAGTCTTGGTCACGTTGAGGGAGAGGTTGTTATCCTGGCACCACACGGCCAGGTCTCTGACCTCCTCCCTATAGGCTGTCTCATCGTTTTCGGTGATCAGGCCTACCACTGTTGTGTCATCGGCAAACTTAATGATGGTGTTGGAGTCGTGCCTGGCCATGCAGTCATGGGTGAACAGGGAGTACAGGAGGAGACTGAGCACGCACCCCTGAGGGGCCCCCGTGTTGAGGATCAGCGTGGCAGATGTGTTGTTACCTACCCTTACCACCTGGGGGTGGCCCGTCAGGAAGTCCAGGATCCAGTTACAGAGGGAGGTGTTTAGTCCCAGGATCCTTAGCTTAGTAATGAGCTTTGAGGGCACTATGGTGTTGAACGCTGAGCTGTAGTCAATGAATAGCATTCTCACGTAGGTGTTCCTCTGGTCCAGGTGGGAAAGGGCAGTGTGGAGTGCAATAGAGATTGCATCATCTGTGGATCTGCGGTATGCAAATTGGAGTGGGTCTAGGGTTTCTGGGATAATGGTGTTGATGTGAGCCATGACCAGACTTTCAAAGCACTTCATGACTACAGACGTAAGTGCTACGGGTCGGTAGTCATTTAGGCAGGTTATCTTAGTGTCCTTCGGCATGGGGACTATGGTGGTCTGCTTGAAACATGTTGAAAATGTTGGTGAAGACACTTGCCAGTTGGTCAGCACATGCTCGGAGTACACGTCCTGGTAATCCGTCTGGCCCTGCGGCCTTGTGAATGTTGACCTGCTTAAAAGTCTTACTCACATCGGCTACGGAGAGCGTGATCACATAGTCATCCAGAACAGCTGGTGCTCTCATGCATGCTTCAGTGTTGCTTGCCTCGAAGCGAGCATAGAAGTGGTTTAGCTCGTCTGGTAGGCTTGTGTCACTAGGCAGCTCGCGGCTGTAGGAGTCCCCAGGAATAAAAGGGGTAATTGTCTCCTCCAAAAGTGACTATTGGAATACAAAATACAATGTGTGTGTGTGTGTGTGTTTTAATCCAGACTAGCACTACTGTACACACAGCTCCTCAGGCGTGGGGAAAGAAGGAGTGTGTAAGGGAAGAATCTCAATCATTTCAGTCTAGCCTTTCGGGATTGTGTATATGTGTGTGTGTGTGCTCTGAACATGTCAAACCATTGGGCTGTGGGACGACACCATCACTTCTACAGCTACGGGATTTTCTAACCTGACACACACACAAACACACACACAAATGGACACGTAGACAACACACCCACAGCCAGGGGCCTCAGTGCTCCCAGTGCTTGGTGCCTCAGACAAATAGACAGAGACAGAGAGAGAAAGAGAGAGAGAGAGAGAGATACAGAGAGAGCGATACAGAGAGAGAGATACAGAGAGAGAGAGATACAGAGAGCAATTCGAGAGAACAAGATCTTGGACCTTCACCAGTCCACCTCTAACCTGACTGGCTCCTGAGGTAATGCACTGGTAACAAGAGCATCTGTACTGTGTTCATGATTCATAATGGATGTACAGTATATTTTGTTTACAGCATAGTATAGCTAAACAAGGCAACTCAACTCTACTGTTCCAGCAAGTTAAAAAATAACATATAGGAAAAATAAGCGCGTGTGCTTGTGTGTGTTTTATTATTTATTCTAATTTATTCTCTCCTGGGAGGATCAAAAGGCCTTCTAAAAAGCCTTACATTCAAAGATGTGTAAAAATATACCAATGGAAGGAACATACAGTGGGGGAAAAAAGTATTTAGTCAGCCACCAATTGTGCAAGTTCTCCCACTTAAAAAGATGAGAGAGGCCTGTAATTTTCATCATAGGTACACGTCAACTATGACAGACAAATTGAGAAAAAAAAATCCAGAAAATCACATGTAGGATTTTTAATGAATTTATTTGCAAATTATGGTGGAAAATAAGTATTTGGTCACCTACAAACAAGCAAGATTTCCGGCTCTCACAGACCTGTAACTTCTTCTTTAAGAGGCTCCTCTGTCCTTCACTCGTTACCTGTATTAATGGCACCTGTTTGAACTTGTTATCAGTATAAAAGACACCTGTCCACAACCTCAAACAGTCACACTCCAAACTCCACTATGGCCAAGACCAAAGAGCTGTTAAAGGACACCAGAAACAAAATTGTACACCTGCACCAGGCTGGGAAGACTGAATCTGCAATAGGTAAGCAGCTTGGTTTGAAGAAATCAACTGTGGGAGCAATTATTAGGAAATGGAAGACATACAAGACCACTGATAATCTCCCTCGATCTGGGGCTCCACGCAAGATCTCACCCCGTGGGGTCAAAATTATCACAAGAACGGTGAGCAAAAATCCCAGAACCATACCAGACCTAGTGAATAACCTGCAGAGAGCTGGGACCAAAGTAACAAAGCCTACCATCAGTAACACACTACGCCGCCAGGGACTCAAATCCTGCAGTGCAAGACGTGTCCCCCTGCTTAAGCCAGTACATGTCCAGGCCCGTCTGAAGTTTGCTAGAGTGCATTTGGATGATCCAGAAGAGGATTGGGAGAATGTCATATGGTCAGATGAAACCAAAATAGAACTTTTTGGTAAAAACTAAACTCGTCGTGTTTGGAGGACAAAGAATGCTGAGTTGCATCCAAAAAACACCATACCTACTGTGAAGCATGGGGGTGGAAACATCATGATTTGGGGCTGTTTTTCTGCAAAGGGACCAGGACGACTGATCCGTGTAAAGGAAAGAATGAATGGGGCCATGTATCGTGAGATTTTGAGTGAAAACCTCCTTCCATCAGCAAGGGCATTGAAGATTAAACGTGGCTGGGTCTTTCAGCATGACAATGATCCCAAACACACTGCCCGGGCAACGAAGGAGTGGCTTCGTAAGAAGCATTTCAAGGTCCTGGAGTGGCCTAGCCAGTCTCCAGATCTCAACCCCATAGAAAATATTTGGAGGGAGTTGAAAGTCCGTGTGTGAAACAGTGTGTGAAAACCTTGTGAAGACTTACAGAAAACGTTTGACCTGTGTCATTGCCAACAAAGGGTATTGTGACGTCACGAGAGGCTACACAGCTTTCAGCGGGATTGCTCAAGTAGTGCAAGGAGCCCAGGTTCAATCAAAACAAGGATTTTATTAAAGGTCTTGGGAAACTAACGAAATTATAACACAATTCTGTTCTCTTGTGGCTCTTTAAGGGTTAACAGTTCAAGGATGTCTCTTCCACATCCAAAAGCATAACTCTCACTCGCTCAAATAACTTTTCCCCAGTCTTACTGTATTCCACGTTGCAGCTAGTGGCCAACCCAGCAAAACGTCCTTCCAAAATCCCACACGTATTTCCACAGGTGCATATATCCAAAGGTGAGTATTTCCCAAAGGTAAGTATCTCCAAATCCTTATATTCCTCATGGAAGTGGACGTGCAGCACTCTTGTCCTCCAGAGAGCCCAGCTTGGAGACCGTGTCTCTTCCCTTCAACAAACCTTCAGCTCATCAGCTCCTGATTGGTTTCAGCTGCGCGGGAAGATTGGCCATAGAGGGTTGGAGTTCCCGACCATACCAGCAGATGGAGCCATAGCTGTCTGGGTTTGCAGCCATCTCAGGGGGATGTAACGTCCCTCCAGGACACAGCCTCTCGTGACATCACACATCCCCCTCCTCGGGACCGACGTCCTCGTCGGGGTAAAGGCAGCGAAGAAGGCATCACGCCGGGAGAGGGCGTCCGCATTGCCGTGGTGCTTGCCAGCCTGCTCTCTCTTCAACTCCTCCACCTCTAGGACCAGGGACTCAGCCTCCTGTTGTCTCTCCTTGAGTTTCTTACTGAACGCATCAGCCTTGGTTTTAGCAGAGTTTAGCTTCTGTTGAGCAGCTTTCAGTTCCTTCTCTCTCTCTGCCTCCGCATTCTTCATCTTGTTCTCCAACACCTTGTACTTCTCCTCTGCCTTCTTCTGGACCTCCTTACTACTGCGCAGGGTCTCCTCACACTCCTCGATGGTCCTGCGCAGCCTCTCCAGCTCCTCCTGTTGCTTAGGGAAGGAGCTCTGTTGGAGTTTAGCCTGGAGGATATCTAACTCTTCTGTCTTCATGTCTAACTGTTGCTTTAACAAACGATACCTCTCAGCGGTCCCCTTCAGACCAGACAGTTCTTTGTCCAGATTCTGTAGCTCCGTCTCTGTGTCGGTCTGGGCACCTGCCCTCCCTATCAGAGCCCGGGCGGGAGTGAGTAATTCGGAGGATTGCACCGGAGCCTTCCCAGCATGAGTCTTGCCTCTCCGTTTCCGAGGTACTCGGGTTATCCTCTCCTGAGACTCTCTCCAGAGTGGGTAAAAGGCTGGGCAGTCTCGTCCAATTAGGACAGGGACGGGGAGGGAATCAACCACCCCCGCCGTCGTGTGTATGGTTCCCCGTGTGCTGGTCATTGTAAGTTCAGTAATGGGGTATTCTCTGGTGTCCCCATGGACACAGGAAACTGGGAGGACTTTCCCCGGGGTCAGACACGTTGGGCCCACCAAATCCTTACGCACCAGGGTGGCCCGGCTACCAGAATCTAGTAAGGCCTCCACATCATGGTGATTCACAGTTACCGGGCAGGTGGGGGGTCGATCTGGGCCGCCATCTACGACTCCCAAGAGCGAGGCAAAACGATGTGTGGGTGCTGAGCTGGAGGACTCCGCAGTGGGCATAGGTTCATCGGCTGGTTTCCCACACTGCCAGGAGATATGTCCCATCTCCCCACACCGGTAACACTGTCGAAGTTTCCCCCTCCTGGTGTACTCTTCTTGGACCCGCCTGGTTTCTGGCTCCCCCCTGGAGCCGGGATAAGTCCTGACGTGGCTGGGTTCGAGACCTTGGGGTCCTTTGGACGGGTTCTTCCCATTTGTGGTGGGGCCGCACTCCTGGGGTCTTTTCGGGAAGCATTCAGCATCTCCGCTGTGGCCTGGTACTTTTCCACAGCTTCCACGGTCAGATCAGCCGTGGTCAAGGCCTGTTGACTGATGAACTGTTTTGCCTCATAAGGCAGGGCGCGTAGGTAACGATCCACCACAACGGCCTCCACCACCGCCGCTGCTGTATTCCTCTGCGGATCCAGCCATTTCCTTGCGATTCGGACAAGTTCATGCATCCGCGCCCGAGGAGGTTGGTCTGGTTGGAAGGTCCAACTGTGAAAGCGCTGGGCCATACCAAACCTTGTGAGTCCATATCTGCTGAGGATCTCAGACTTCAGGGCATCATAGTCAGTAACCTGGTCAGGGCCCAGGTCCCGGACAGCATTCAGCGCTTCCCCGGTTAGGAAGGGGGCTAACAGACCAACCCACTGTTGCTTGGGCCAGGCTTCCATAGTGGCCGTGGCCTCAAATGCATGCAGGTATGCCTCAATGTCATCGGTAGCTCCCATCTTAGATATAAAGTCACTTGCCTTTATTGGGCGGGTATTTTGGACCACCCTCTGTCTCTGCAACTGCAATTCCTCTGCCTTCAGAAGGTTGGCTTTCTTTTGCTCCTCCAAGAGAGCCACGTTTGCTTGCATCTGGGCTTGCTGGCCAGCAACAAGGGCTTTCAATATGTCCTCCATTTCAGTCGGGCGGGGAGCCTACGGCCAACTTGGAAAACTGGGTGATCAAACCTTCGGTATCCTCCTCTGACATGCACTATTAACGCTTGAGCGTGCCTGTATTCTCCACCATCTGTGACGTCACGAGAGGCTACACAGCTTTCAGCGGGATTGCTCAAGTAGTGCAAGGAGCCCAGGTTCAATCAAAACAAGGATTTTATTAAAGGTCTTGGGAAACTAACGAAATTATAACACAATTCTGTTCTCTTGTGGCTCTTTAAGGGTTAACAGTTCAAGGATGTCTCTTCCACATCCAAAAGCATAACTCTCACTCGCTCAAATAACTTTTCCCCAGTCTTACTGTATTCCACGTTGCAGCTAGTGGCCAACCCAGCAAAACGTCCTTCCAAAATCCCACACGTATTTCCACAGGTGCATATATCCAAAGGTGAGTATTTCCCAAAGGTAAGTATCTCCAAATCCTTATATTCCTCATGGAAGTGGACGTGCAGCACTCTTGTCCTCCAGAGAGCCCAGCTTGGAGACCGTGTCTCTTCCCTTCAACAAACCTTCAGCTCATCAGCTCCTGATTGGTTTCAGCTGCGCGGGAAGATTGGCCATAGAGGGTTGGAGTTCCCGACCATACCAGCAGATGGAGCCATAGCTGTCTGGGTTTGCAGCCATCTCAGGGGGATGTAACGTCCCTCCAGGACACAGCCTCTCGTGACATCACAGGTATATAACAAAGTATTGAGAAACTTTTGTTATTGACCAAATACTTATTTTCCACCATAATTTGCAAATAAATTCATAAAAAATCCTACAATGTGATTTTCTGGAGAAAAAAATCTGTACCTATGATGAAAATTACAGGCCTCTCTCATCTTTTTAAGTGGTAGAACTTGCACAATTGGTGGCTGACTAAATACTTTTTTTCCCCACTGAATGTAGCTCCCCAAAATCAAACATGCATTACAATATGTTTGGGAATATAGCCACTATCAATGTCAATGGCTCAGGTGTACATTCTTGAAAACTATCCAAAATAATTCATTGATTTATTGTGACAATCTGGTCAGAGTCAATTGCAGAGAGTTCTTCAGAGAGAGATATAACTAGTTTAAGTTCTCCTACAATGTGTGTTGAGGCTTTAGCTCAGTGGGCTAACACAGTCTAATGCAAAGCAGACTACCCAAGTTCAATACCTGGTATACTCACACCACATCCCATTCCATAATCTAATTTGAAATGAATACAATTTCCTCGCCCCTCATCCACACCTACCCCTCCGCTCATCTGTCTCTCTCAGGTTTGATAACAAATATTCCCTCCCCTAAATGAGAGAAGAGAAGTAATTATGTTGTGTGTCTCTGCTGGGGCGAGTCCTGGGGTGCTGGGTTTGTAAAGGAGTCCAATAGGTGAGTGGATACGCTGCCTGTAATTATGTTGGTTTGAAACAGAACACGAGTGGCCTATTCCAGAGGGATTAGGCCCCAGCTCTTCTCTCTGTTAATGCAATACAAATGTATGCCAGGGGAAAAAAAGAGACACACACACACACACACACACACACACAGCCCAACGCCCAATTTATTCACCTGCCGCACAAGCCAAGTGAATAATTCCACTAATAATAAAGATTGGAGGAAGCAGAGAGGGAGGGAGGGAGGAAGGGAGGGAGGGAGGAGAAAAACCTACAGTAATATGAAAGGAGCAATTGAGAGGTTCTCAAGGACAACAGAAAAGGAAGTTTATCTAGTTACATCAAATGAATGGGTTTGGCCGCTACGTGGTGTGTGTGTGTTTGATTTGCCAAGTGTGTGTGTGTGTCTGTGCCTGCATGACTCCTAGTGTGTGGGTATATTAGTTATTATTTTCCTACCACTGTCTTTTCCTACCACTGTCTATGTTGGTGGGTTAGAGTTGTCGGGGTGGTGGTGGGTCTTTGTTCACTTGCCAATACACTGTGTCTCCACCTTTCTCCACTTGTATCCCCGGTGCTCCAGAGGCCAAATGGAGCATGGTGACTCCTGTATCCAGGGAGGGAGAGGGGCAGGCAGGCAGGCAGAGAGAAGAGGCCGAGGGGCCTGGATTATTAGGCCTTACACAGGCCATGTCATATACAAACCAGATAACAACAAGCTGTTATTTACCTCTTCAGACTAGCAGCTTTGTAATCAGGGCAGCCATTTCCTTACATCCCTGACAGGCTAAAATATGACCCATATCCAAGTTATATAAAGCAAAATATCCCAAAGAATGGGACAGATTGTGATTTTATCGCAGTACTAATCTGATGTACTGTATATTCTACCATGTCATTACTTTTCAGTATATGATTGTAATATCTACAGGGTTTTCAGACAATCACAAACTACAAAAGGAAAACCAGCCACGTCGCCGAGACCGACATCTTCCTTCCGGACAAGCTAAACACCTTCTTAGCCTGCTTTGAGGATAACACAGTGCCACGGACGTGGCCCGCTACCAAGGACTGTGGGCTCTCCTTCTCCATGGCCGACGTGAGTAAAACATTTAAACATGTTAACCCTCGCAAGGCTGCCGGCCCAGACGGCATCCCTAGCCGCGTCCTCAGAGCATGCGCAGACCAGCTGGCTGGTGTGTTTACGGAGATATTCAATTTCTCCCTTTCCCAGTCTGCTGTCCCCACATGCTTCAAGATGGCCACCATTGTTCTTGTACCCAAGAAAGTAAAGGTAACTGAACTAAACGACTATCGCCCCGTAGCACTCACCTCTGTCATCATGAAGACCTTTGAGAGACTAGTCAAGGATCATATCACCTCTACTTTACCTGCTACCCTAGCTCATCATTAAGCTCGAGGCCCTGGGTCTGAACCCCGCCCTGTGCAACTGGGTCCTGGACTTCCTGACGGGCCACCCCCAGGTGGTGAAGGTAGGAAACAACACCTCCACTTCGCTGATCCTCAACACTGGGGCCCCACAAGGGTGCATGCTCAGTCCACTCCTGTACTCCCTGTTCACCAATGACTGCGTGGCCAAGCATGCCTCCAACTCAATCATCAAGTTTTCTGACGACACAACAGTAGTAGGCTTGATTACCAACAATTACGAGACAGCCTACAGGGAGGAGGTGAGGGCTCTGGGAGTGTGGTGCCAGGAAAATAACCTCTCACTCAACATCATGAAAACAAAGGAGATGATCGTGGACTTCAGGAAACAGCAGAGGATGCACCCCCCTATCCACATCGACGGGACCGCAGTGGAGAAGGTGGAAAGCTTCAAGTTCCTTGGCGTACACATCACTGACAAACTGAAATGGACCACCCACACAGACAGTGTGGTGAAGAAGGCGCAACAGAGCCTCTTCAACCTCAGGAGGCTAAAAACCCTCACAAACTTTTACAGATGCACAATTGAGAGCATCCTGTCGGGCTGTATCACCACCTGGTACGGCAACTGCACCGCCTGCAACCGCAAGGCTCTCCAGAGGGTGGTGCGGTCTGCACAACGCATTACTGGGGGCAAAATACCCACCCTCCAGGACACCTACAGCACAGGAAGGCCAAAAAGATAATCAAGGACATCTACCACCCGAGACACTGCCTGTTCACCCCGCTATCATCCAGAAGGCGAGGTCAGTACAGGTGCATCAAAGCTTGGACCGAGAGACTGAAAAACTGCTTCTATCTCATGGACATCAGACTGTTAAACAGCCATCACTAGCACATTAGAGGCTGCTGCCTATAGACATAGACTAGAAATCACTGGACACATTAAAGAAATGGAACACTAGCCACTTTAATAATGTTTACATATCTTGCATTCCTCATCTCATATGTATATACTGTATTCTATACTACTCTACTGTATCTTAGTCCATACCGCTCTAACATCGCTTGTCCATGTATATATTCTTAATTCATTCCTTACTTAGATTTGTGTGTATTGGGTATATGTTGTGAAATTGTTAGATATTACTTGTTAGATATTACTGCACTGTTGGAGCTAGAAGCACAAGCATTTCGTTACAGACAGTACTATAGAACACATGGAGAGAGCAGAGTGGAGAGGCCTACACCTGCAGATACATCAAAAATAAACAAATTCATCTACCACTGTCTAATGATGTGTGTGAGTAATCGCTGAAAGGACGACGTGTGTGCGTGTATGTGTGTTCACCCCCGTGCCCATGTTGAGTCTGTTTAATGGTGTGTGTGGGAATAATCACTTAAACTGGTCGCTGCCTCTGTCTGGGGGGTCTCTGGCAGTTAGGTTTGGGGGGGGGGGGCATCTCAGCATTGGGATGTCACTCTAACAACACACACACATGCACGCGCACACACACACACACACACACACACACACACACACACAGACTGCCCACCCTCACCCCGATACAGAGGGATATACCTGACAATAACACAGCAACACGATCCATCTGTTGGACTGCTAGGAATTTATAGTTGGCCCAATGATTGCTTTGCAGGACTTGATGGCTGTAAATTGCACGCCATTTGGTCAATGTGGGCAGTTAGAAGTATATAAGTAATTATTTCCGCTTGTACTGATTGAGACATAATTCCAATATGGCCCCTGAAAATGACAGCATTCCGAAACAACTCCGTTTTAATTTCCCGGGAATACTAATTAGAATCGGGAGATGGGGGAGTTTTATATGCTCCATCCAATGGGGCAAAAATAATTAAACTGTCAGGGAAAATAAATATGCATAAACAGGCCGTAATTTCAGGGCACACAGCACCTTGTCATCCGCTGACTTTTTGTGGTGAAAAACAAAAGCAGTCACGGAGGGCAAGAGACGTATACACACACATCGCTTTAGTTGGCACTTTAAGGGTAAAAAAACGACTAAAAGATTTTAAGAAATTGTACTTTCTAGCATAATTGATCTAAAGTGCATTTAGAGCCTTTGAATGAAGACAGACCACAACCGCTCTCTATACTTACCACACTATGTAACTAAGAAGTGTGTAGACCTCAGTAAGGATGATCCTAACTCACCTACGGCCCAAACTTTAGCTGAAACTCTACCGCACAAACCAACACTCAATACGCCTCATTTATCAATCGTGAATGAATTTTTAATATGAATTTATGCATAAAATTAACAATAAATCTTAGGTGGGCTTTGTGTATGCCTTTGTCATAAGGACAAATATACATATTTCTACGTATATGTTGATAAATGAGTTCCATTGGGACACAGAAATTGTCCTTTTGGCAGACACCTTTATCCAAAGTGACTTAAAGTTAGCATACACTACATTACCAAAATTATGTGGAGACCTGCTCGTCGAACATCTCATTCCAATATCATGGGCATTAATATGGAGTTGGTCCCCCTTTGCTGCTATGACAGCATCCACTCTTCTGGGAAGGCTTTCCACTAGATGTTGGAGCATTGCTGTGGGGACTTGAAGTTGGAGCATTGCTGTGGGGACTTAGTGCATTAGTGAGGTCGGGCATTGATGTTGGGCGATTAGGCCAGGCTCGCAGTCTGCGTTCCAATTCATTTTTACATTTAAGTCATTTAGCAGACGCTCTTATCCAGAGCGACTTACAGTTAGTGAGTGCATTCATTTTCATACTGGCCCCCCGTGGGAAATGAATCCACAACCCTGGCGTTGCAGGCGCCATGCTCTACCAACTGAGCTACATGGGGCACATACACCATTTGTCCTGCCAGCTATCTATTCCTGATAACCTATACAGACACAGTGTAAACATTAACACAACTAATAAAGAAGAAGAAAGGGGTGTACTCTGCTAGCATCCAAAGGTGTTCGATGGGTTTGAGGTCAGGGTTCTGTGCAGGCCAGTCAAGTTCTTCTACACCGATCTCGACAATCATTTCTGTATGGACCTCGCTTTGTGCATGGGGGTATTGTCATGCTGAAACAGAAAAGGGCCTTCCCCAAACTGTTGCCACAAAGTTGGAAGCACAGAATCGTCTAGAATGTATGCTGTAGCGTTAAGATTTCCCTTCACTGGAACTAATGGGCCTAGCCCGAACCATGAAAAACAGCCCCAGACCATTATTCCTCCTCAACTAAAACTTTACAGTTGGCACTACGCATTGTGGCAGGTAGCGTTCACCAGGCATCCGCCAAACCCAGATTTGTCCGTCCAGAGAACATGTTTCAACTGCGCCAGAGTCCAATGGTGGCGAGCTTTACACCACTCCAGCCGACGCTTGGCATCGCTCATGGTGATCTTAGGCTTGTGTGCGGCAGCTCGGCCATGGAAACCCATTTCATGAAGCTCCCGACAAACAGTTTTTGTGCTGATGTTGCTTCCAGAGGCAGTATGGAACTCGGTAGTGAGTGCTGCAACCGAGGACATTAGAGTTGTACGCTCTTCAGCTCTCAGTGGTCCCATTCTGTGAGCTTGTGTGGCCTACCACTTAGCGGCTGAGCTGTTGTTGCTCCTAGACGTTTCCACTTCACAATAACAGCACTTACAGTTGCCTGGGGCAGCTCTAATAGTGCAGAAATTTAACAAACTGACTTCCTATAATGGTGCCACGTTGAAAGTCACTGAGCTCTTCAGTAAGGCCAATCTACTGCCAATGTTTGTCTATGGAGATTGTATGGCTATGTGCTCAATGTTATACACCTATCAGCAACGGGTGTGGCTAAAATAGCTGAATCCACTAATCTGAAAGGGTGTCCACATACTTCTGTATATATAGTGTATATTGAGAATATGTGGCCCATTTGGGTCAACTATGCTTTTGCATAGAAAGTCCTCAATCTGAACATCCCTTTCCTCCCAATCCCTCCATCCCTCCATCCCTCCATCTCTCCCTCCCCTCGTCTTCCCTTCTGCCTTTCCCTTAATCCTAGACAGATTTTCATCTGGAT
>NC_059220.1:33536087-33543587 GCF_020615455.1 Coregonus clupeaformis
GGGATGGAGAGAGGGAGTGAAGGAGATGGAGGAGTAAAGAGAGGGGAAAAAGAAAGTGAGAGAAGGATATGGAGAGATAAAGAGGGGGAAAGACAGGAGGATGGAGAGAGAAAGAGATGGAGGAGGTAGGGAGAGGGGAGAAAGAGAGTGAGAGGGGAATAGAGAGATATGTAAGGGGGGAAGGGTCGAGGAGGATGGAGAGAGGAAGTGAGAAAGATGGGAGAGAAAAAGAGTCAGAGGGGGATGGGAGAGAGGGATTGAGGGAGATGGAGGAGGTAGAGAGGTGGTTGTGACAGGGGTGTCGGGGTGTGCTGCTCTCGGAATGGCTGTCTAACAAGGTGCTGAGCATGGAGAGCCCTGGGGAGTCAACGCTCTTTTACCCCCCAGGATTAGACAGCACCACTCAGCCACAGCACGCCGGCAACACACATACAACACTCGAGCAACATGCCTAGAACATGCCTGGAACACGGGAGCTACACTGGAATGACACGGGGGACAGACAAGGCCCCCAAAACATGTCAGTCTGCATTTCAGCTCTCATGTCTCGCTCTCTATCTCGCTCAGTCTCCCTGTTTCTCCGTCTTCATGTCTGCCCTCCCTTCTTTCTTCCCATCTTTGAAGTTCTCCATCTACCTTCCTAATTTTTCTCCTCTCTCTCTCTGCCTCTCTCTCTCTCTCTCTCTCTCTCCATCTGTCTGAGGCCGTCCTCCCACCTGAACATCTCTTCATGTCAGAACAAATTGGCCGAGTCTCACATCTCTCTCAGTCTGTCTGTCCCAACTCAACAAGGGACAGAGAGAGAGAGATGGGGGGAGGGGGATGAGGACAGAGAAAGAGGAGGAGCGGGAAAGAGGAACAACAAGCTGTAGGATGGGAATGAGTTAAAGGAGGAGAGAGAAAGGGAAACCCTAGGAGAGAAAAATACAAAGAGGAAGAGGAAGAGAAAGGAAAGGGGGAATGGAGAAAGGGGCAGAAAACAATAGAGAAAATGAATATTTAACTTAGAGAGAAAGATGGATGGAGCGTAGGAGCAAAGGGTGTAGAGGAGAAGTCTGCTCCAGTTGAGTTGACATGAGAGCACTGAGACAGAGAGCTGTGGTTATTAGAGAGAAGAGAGCCATAAGACAGCAAGCCTCATAGCAGAAACTCTCTCCTTCCATCTCGTCCTCTACCTTCTATATTTAATATTTTTGTCATTTAGTAGACGCTCTTATCCAGAGAAATTAGGGTTAAGTGCCTTGCTCAAGGACACATTGACAGATTTTTGACCTGGTTGGCTTGGGGATTCGAATCAGTTAACTTTTGGTGACTGGCCCAACGCTCTTAACCTCTAGGCTACCAGCTGCCCCGTACAGTCCCTTCAGAAAGTATTCATACCCCTTGACATTTTGTTGTGTTACAGACTGAATTCAAAATGGAAGAAATATTCTTTTTTTCTCACCAATCTACAGACAAAATCCCACAATGACAAAGTGAAAACATGTTTAAAAAATGTATTGAAAATGACATAGAAACGTTTACATAAGTATTCACACCCATGAGTCAATACTTTGTAGAAACACCTTTGGCAGCGACTAGAGCTGTGAGTCTCTCTGGGTAAGTCTCTAAGAGCTTTCCCCACCTGGATTGTGCAACATTTGCGCATTATTATTTCAGAATTGTTCAAGCTCTGTCAAATTGGTTGTTGATCATTGCTAGACAATCATTTTCAGGTCTTGCCATAGATTTTCAAGTAGATTTAAGTCTAAACTGTAACTCGGCCACTCAGGAACAATCACTGTCTTACATTTTACATTTTACATTTTAGTCATTTAGCAGACGCTCTTATCCAGAGCGACTTACAGGAGCAATTAGGGTTAAGTGCCTTGCTCAAGGGCACATTAACGTCATTTAGCAGACGCTCTTAGCCAGAGCGACTCACAAATTGGTGCGTTCACCCTATAGCCAGTGGGATAACCACTCCAGCGTAGATTTGGACTTGTGCTTTAGGTCATTGTCCTGCTCAAAGGTGAATGCATCTCCCAGTGTCTGGTGGAAAGCAGACTGAACCAGGTTTTCCTCTAGGATTTTACCTGTGGTTAGCGCCATTCTGTTTCTTTTTTATGCTGAAAAACAACCCAAGTCCTTATTGATTACAAGCATACCCATAACATGATATAGCGACCACTATGCTTGAAAATATGGAGAGCGGTACTCAGTAATGTGTTGTATTGGATTTGCCCCAAACATAACACTATGTATTCAGGACAAAAAGGTAATTGCTGTGCAACATTTTTTTTCAGTATTACTTTATGGCTGTGTCTTGTTGCAAACAAGATGCATGTTTTGGAATATTTGTATTCTGTACAGGCCTCTTTATTTTCACTCTGTCAATTAGGTCAATTAGGTTAGTATCGTGGAGTAACTACAATGTTGTTGATCCATCCTCAGTTTTCTCCAATAACAGCGATTTCCTTCCTCTCTTTTAAGTAAGTATTTCACTCCAAGGTCTACACCTGTTGTATTCGGTGCATGTGGCAAATACAATTTGATTTGAAGTGTAATTAAATAATGTTTACCCATCTACCAATAGGTGCACTTCTTTGCGAGACATTGGGAAAACCTCCCTGGTCTTTGTGATTGAAGTCAAAGGGTGTGAATACTTTCTGAGGGCACTGTATATCACTACCTAAGTGTTACAGGAGGGGGTCGCTGTTCCGGAGCAATACACTAGGTGTCCTCCTCCGACAATCTTAGGCACCTCCTCACTCACAGTCTGGACGAATCATGATCCTATTGGTGTCACCTGTGTCTACCTGTTCACCTGTGTATTTATGCCCTCACTTCCCTGTGTTCCCTTGCTCAGTTTTCTCTGCTAGTTTCTCAATGCCAAGCAGTACGAATCAGTGTCTGATCACGAGACCTATGTACAGGTACTTGAGAAGTGTTCTCCCTGTTTCATTGTTGTTTCAGTCGTACTTAGTATTTTGTATTTTTGCTGTCAGCCTGTTTTTGGAGACCAATTTGCTCCTCCTTTATTTTATTGTGACAATTCTGTTAACTTGTATCCTGGCTTTGGGACCACCAGTAAAGATCCTTGTTTCACCATCTCTGCCTACTGCCTACTGTCTATCCTGCACCGCACCTGGGTCACACCTCACACCAACCCTTACACCTAAGCACATTCCTTCCTCCCCCTCTCCCTCCTTCCATCTTTCTCGCTTTTCCTTCCTCCACCCCTCTTTCCTTGCTCTTTTCGCTAACATATTTAAAATGTTCTCCTTACCCATTTCTTTGTCTCTTATCTCTCTCGGTTGTGTTGGTGAGACCCACTCTGTCCTCTGACTGAAGAATCCCTCTCTCCCTCTGTGTGTTGTTAGTTGTATATTAGTAGTAGGGAACAGTCTGACGGGCTCCCTGCTGTCTCCAGCTCCAGGGATCCCTGCTCAGCCCACACCAGGACACACTCTCTTTCCTCTCTTCTATCTGAAAGACTCAACTTAGGACTCTCCTCTGATTTCTTCTTTCTCCCCCACTCCCTCTCTCCTAAGGCGTAGTTTTTTTGGGGGTTAGGGTGTGTGTGTTGTATGTATGTGTGTGTGTGACTATAGACAGGGGGAGTCTTAAGGCTAAGGCGATGCATGTGCGGTAATGATTCCCGACGGAGGATTGTGGAGGATAAGCCCTCACCTCATGGCCCTTAGTCCAGCTCACACACACACACACACACACACAAACAAACACACACACACACACACACACACACACACACAGTGCCTAGCAAAAGTATTCATCCCCCTTGGCGTTTTTCCTATTTTGTTGCATTACAACCTGTAATTTATTTGGATTTCATGTAATGGACATACAGTAAATAGTCCAAATTGGTGAAATGAAATGAAAAAAATAACTTGTTACAAAAAATTATAAAAGATAAATAACGGAAAAGTGTTCAATGCATATGTATTCTGCTATGAAGCTCCTAAATAAGATCTGGTGCAACCAATTACCTTCAGAAGTCACATAATTAGTTAAATAAGTCCAACTGATCTGTCACATGAACTCAGTATATATACACCTGTTCTGAAAGGACCCAGAGTCTGCAACACCACTAAGCAAGGGGCACCACCAAGCAAGCGGCACCATGAAGACCAAGGAGCTCTCCAAACAGGTCAGGGACAAAGTTGTGGAGAAGTACAGATCAGGGTTGGGTTATAAAAAAATATCCGAAACTTTGAACATCCCACAGAGCACAATTAAGTCCATTATTAAAAAATGGAAAGAATATGGCACCACAACAAACCTGCCAAGAGAGGGCCTCCCACCAAAACCCATGGACCAGGCATGGAGGGCATTCATCAGAGAGGCAACAAAGAGACCAAAGATACCCTGAAGGAGCTGCAAAGCTCCACAGCGGAGATTGGAGTATCTGTCCATAGGACCACTTTATGCCAAACACTCCACAGAGCTGGCCTTTACGGAAGAGTGGCCAGAAAAAAGGCATTGTTTAAAGGAAAGCTTTTGCCAAAAGGCATGTGGGAGACTCCCCAAACATATGGAAGAAGGTACTCTGGTCAGATGAGACTAAAATTGAGCTTTTTGGCCATCAAGGAAAACAAAAAAATAGATATGCACGCTCAAGTTTTCTGTTTTATTGTCTTATTTCTTGTTTGTTTCACCTCAAAATATATTTTGCATCTTCAAAGTGGTAGGCATGTTGTGTAAACCCCCCAAAAAGCCATTTTAAGGCCACAAAATATGAAAAATGCCAAGGGGGGTGAATACTTTCGCAAGCCACTGTATGCATGTGCATGTACAGAGCCACACATACACACCCTGAATCACAGAGGAGAGGAGCAGTGGGGCGATCATAGAGATGGACTAAAATAAAATAATCTTCATTCCTGTAATCCATATTAATTATTCGGACTTTCATCTATCTCTCCCTCCATCCCTCCCTCTCCGACCCTCATTCACTCATTCCCTCCTTCTACTCGATGCATGCTGCACTTCCCTGTATCTCACATTCAAATGAGTTGTCTTTGCTCCCTTGTCAAACACACACACACAACTTCTGCCCCAATGCACCCGTGATGGCAATTTGAGCGCTTCTTGTCTCTCTCTCTCTCTTTCTCTCCCTCCCTTTCTTATTTTCTCTCTCCCCCTCTCTTTGAGATTGAGATAGCAAGGTAGATTTGGATCAGAAACCAATGAAGGGAGAAAAATCCTTTCATCCAGTTGATGTGCTGGGCCTGGCAGCGTTAGACAATCAGCCTAAAACATCTCTGTGACACCTCCCTCACAGCACCAGCAGTCATAGACCTCCTGTAGCTCAGTTGGTAGAGCATGGCACTTGCAATGCCAGGGTTGTGGGTTTGATTCCCACGGGCCAGTATGAAAAAAAGTATGTAAAATGTATGCACTAACTGTAAGTCGCTCTGGATAAGAGCGTCTGCTAAATGACTAAAATATAAAATAGACAACTGCTCTATCAATCACAGTTACAACTAACACATATCATTCAGAGATCCGCTGAAACATTAGGAACACCTGCACTTTCCATGACATAGACTGACCAGATGAAAGCTATGATCCCTTGTTGATGTTACCTGTTAAATCCACTTCAATCAGTGTAGATGAAGGGGAGGAGATAATTGAGACAGAGAATGTGTATGTGTGCCATTCAGAGGGTGAATTGGCAAGACAAAATACTTAAGTGCCTTTGGACAGGGTTTGATATTAGGTGCCAGGCACACCGGTTTGAGTGTGTCAAGAACTGCAACGCTGCTTGGTTTTTCACGCTCAACAGTTTCCTGTGTGTATCAGGAATGGTCCACCACCTAAAGGACATCCAGCCAACTTAACACAACCATGGGAAGCATTGGAGTCAACATGTGCCAGCTTCCCTGTGGAACGCTTTCGACACCTTGTAGAGTCCATGCCCCGACGAATTGAGACTGTTCTGAGGGCAAAATGGGGTGCAACTCAATATTAGGAAGGTGTTCCTAATGTTTTGTACGCTCAGTGTATATAGGCCTACCTCACATTCTTTACAGTCACAGTTAAAACATCTCCCTACCTCAACTCTATCAGTCACAGTTCAAACATCTCCCTACCTCAATTCCTCTATCAGTCACAGTTAAGGTAAAAAAATTAACTCTTATTCAGAAACAGTTGGCCTCAACTCAGTTACATCAAATCAAATCAAATGTTGTTGGTCACATACACGTGCAGATGTTATTGCGGGTGCAGTGAAATGCTTGTGCTTCTAGCTCCGACAGTGCAGTAATATCTAACAAGTAATATCTAACAATTTCACAACATATACCCAATACACACATATCTAGGTAAGGAATGAATTAAGAATATATACATATATGGACGAGCGATGTCAGAGTGGCATGGACTAAGATACAGTAAAATAGTATAGAATACAGTATATACATATGAGATGAGTAATACAAGATATGTAAACATTATTAAAGTGGCTAGTGTTCCATTCATACCTCAGTCAGAATGTTTATGTGTGGTTGTGAGTGAGTGTTTGCACGTGTACGTCTCTGCATAGATGCGTGTCTGTTTGTGTGTGTGTGTGTGTGTGTGTGTGTGTGTGTGTGTGTGTGTGTGTGTGTGTGTGTGTGTGTGTGTGTGTGTGGTTGTCAGTGAGATAGGGAACAGGGCTGTGTGTGTGTGTTTACAAACTGCTTACATGAACTCACAAGGCTGTTACTTTGCCAATCATGCTCTGAGTCAATGGGGATTTCACACCTGTCACTCATAGAGTGTGTGTTAGACCTGCTTTCCATGGAACCACAGACAGGCTGGGAACAATGATGAGTTCTTGTATGCCGTGTAAACACAAACACACACACACATATAGTGGCTTGCAAAAGCATTCACCCCCCTTGGCATTTTTCCTATTTTGTTGCAATAGGAATTAAAATGGATTTTGGGGGGGTTTCTATCATTTGATTTACACAACATGCCTACCACTTTGAAGATGCAAAAAATGTTTTGTTGTTGAAACAAACAACAAATAAGACAAAAAAACAGAACACTTGAGCGTGCATAACTATTCAACCCCCAAAAGTCAATACTTTGTAGAGCCACCTTTTGCAGCAATTACAGCTGCAAGTCTCTTGGGGTATGTCTCTATAAGCTTGGCACATCTAGCCACTGGGATTTTTGCCCATTCTTCAAGGCAAAACTGCTCCAGCTCCTTCAAGTTGGATGGGTTCCACTGGTGTACAGCAATCTTTAAGTCATACCATAGATTCTCAATTGGATTGAGGTCTGGGCTTTGACTAGGCCATTCAAAGACATTTACATGTTTTTTTCACTTCACCAATTTGGACTATTTTGTGTATGTTCATTACATCAAATCCAAATAAAAATCAATTTAAATTACAGGTTGTAATGCAACAAAATAGGAAAAACGGCAAGGGGGATGAATACTTTTGCAAGGCACTGTATACATGATAATATGTATGATTTCATTTCTGATTTCATTATTTGAAGATT
>NC_059220.1:33548587-33608587 GCF_020615455.1 Coregonus clupeaformis
CAAGCAGTTGCCATACCAAGCGATGATGCAGCCAGTCAAGATGCTCTCTATGGTGCAGCTGTAGAACTTTTTGAGGATCTGAGGGCCCGTGCCAAATCTTTTCAGCCTCCTGAGGGGGAAGATGCGTTGTTGTGCCCTCTTCACGACAGTGTTAGTGTGTGTGGACCATGATAGCTCCTTAGTGATGTGGACACCGAGGAACTTGAAGCTCTTGACCTGAAGCCCCGTCGATGTGAATGGGGGCGTGTTCGGCCCTCCGTTTCCTGCAGTCCACACAGCCAATTTTTCTTGCTGAAGTTGAGGGAGAGGTTGTTGTCCTGGCACCACACTGTCAGGTCTCTGACCTCCTTCCGAAAAGCTGTCTCATTGTCGTCAGTGATCAGGCCTACCACCGTTGTGTCGTCAGCAAACTTAATGATGGTGTTGGGAGTACAGGTTTGCTGGGTTTGCTAGCCCTGCCACATCCGACGAGTGTCAGAGCCATAGTAGTAGGATTCGATCTTAGTTCTGTATTGCCGCTTTGCATGTAAGGTCGTCGGAGGTTGTAGCGGGATTTCTTAAAGCGTCCATATTAGTGTCCCGCTCCTTGAATGCGGCAGCTCTAGTCTTTAGCTCAGCCAATCAGAATGAGTTTTCCCCACAAAATGGCTTTATTACAAACAGAAAATCTCCTAAAACATTTTTTTGAGAGAAATAAGCTTTTTGTGCGTATGGAAAATGTCTGTGATTTTTTATTTCAGGTCATGAAAAATGGGACCAACACTTTACATGTTGTGTTTATATTTTTGTTCAGTGTAGTATGGTCTACAGCTTATCATGAGGTATTTTAACTCAGGCGAGCAGAACCTCGAAACGTCCTTAATATTAGAGATCGCGCACTGGCTGTTGTTAACAAAGAGACACACACCTCCCCCCTTGAGCTTACGCAGGCTGCCGTTCGGTCCTGCCGATGCATAGAAAACCAGCTAGATATATATTATCCATGTCCTTGTTCTGCCACGACTCAGAGAAACAGGATATTACAGTTCTTCAGGTCCTGTTGATAGGATAGTCTCGAACAGAGCTCGTCCAGTTTGTTCTCCAGTGATTGTGCGTTCTCCAATAGAACGGAGGGTGAATGCAGTTTATTTACTCACCAACGTAGTTTTCTCAGAGTGCCCGCAGGTCGGACTCTCTTATGCCATCTCTTCCTTTTCAGAGTCTCAACGATTAGGGCCTGGTCCGGGGTGAGCAGTATGTCCTGTGCCGAGGTGTGGAGGCATTTAAGGGCCACAACTCCAGGTGTGGGCATTTAAGGGCCACAACTAAAAATGTGGGTATTTAAGGACCACAACTCCAGGTGTGGAGGCATCTAAGGGCCACAACTCCAGGTGTGGAGGTATTTAAGGGCCACAACTCCAGGTGTGGGAGCATTTAAGTTCACAACTCCAGAGCACTGCAGTGTGAGGCGGACTCAAAGCCCCTCGAATACACACCTGTAATCTGTGAATGTGTTTGTTATGTATGTGTGTCTAATATTTGTGTGTGTGTGTGTGTGTGTGTGTGTGTGTGTGTGTGTGTGTACGTGTTTGCGTAATCAGTGTGCGTGATCTCTGCGGCAGTGATAAGACCCAGACACCTGACTCCAGCATGGCTTCCTTATCAGGACCCCTAAAAGGACAGTCGCAAAGAATGCCTGCCTTAATGTCAGAGAGAACACAGGGCCTCTATTTGCCTGTGTGTTTAAATCAACACAGTGATTAGGAACAGGCCGATAGGGAGGCCGCCCATTCCCCTGCTGCAAATCTTTTATATCACATCTGCAAACACCACCTCCATTTGTTACACGCACACACACAATCTTCAATAAACCATTACGGCAGGGCAATATTTATGCCTGACCAAATAGGAATTTTTCAGGGCTTTTAGCTGTAATTATCTGTGGATCTGCGGAACACAAAAGGAGGGGACACAGAGGGGAGTGTGTTTTTAAGGTGTTCTACTGTAGCTATTGAACCAGCACGGTCTACGGCACAAACATGGTAACCCAGGTAGAATGTGTGTGTTTGTGTGTGTGTGTGTGTGTGTGTGTGTGTGTGTGTGTGTGTGTGTGTGTGTGTGTGTGTGTGTGTGTGTGTGTGTGTGTGTGTGTGTGTGTGTGTGTGTGTGTGTGTGTGTGTGTGTGTGTGTGTGTGTGTGTGTGTGTGTGTGTGTGTGTGTGGCTAGCGCAGGCAAACTGCTAGAGCGACTGGAACACTACGGTTTTTAATTGAGGTCCTAGCGCCTTGAGCAAGAAGAGGCAGGACTGCACACACACACTCTCCCACACACAAACACACACACATATACACATACACATACACACATACAGAGGTTAAGGAGCTGGTGCTGTACAGTAGTGTGTGTAAGGGCATTTATGAATAACACTGCACCTTACCTTGAGATGACTGAAACATCTTCATTTACATGGGAGTGTGAAAATGCATTCAATCGTATGCTAAAAAGACAGATTTGGACATTAACACTAATACAGTCATATAGGAGGGTTAGATAGAAGGACAGAATAGTCACACTAGTGTCTTATGATTATAGCTAAACAATCTGAGACTAAGATATTCGCTCTGCCCAGGCTTGAGATTCTAAAGGTCAAATGACCTTTCGAGAGGTTATACCATGATATGAGCTTTCTAAACGCATGTGTTATTGACCTGTGTGTGTGTGTGTGTGTGTGTGTGTGTGTGTGTGTGTGTGTGGTAATTCCCCAGTGTCGCCAGCAGCTGCCAACTCCTTTAAACAGCTGCAATGAGGTACTTTACACACACACACAGTCATAGGCCGAAATACACATACACAATGACACACACACATGAAACACACACACAATCAGTAATACACACACCGTGACAAACACACTTGCCTCGTGCCACTTGCCTCTCTCTCCTCTGCCAGTTAAGAGGGCTTTTTAAAGCATCTGAAAAAGCACACACTCACACATTAATCAACTGTGGCTGGGCTCTCACTCGCACAGCCATACATCAATTACCAGGCTTTTTAAACAAATTCCCTGAGACGTATCAGGTCTTAATAAGACCTGCACCAACACAGCTACAGTAGAGAAACTAGGCACAGAGAACAGAAGTAAAAGTCTATTAAGACAGAGCGAGGCTAGACTATTGTCTCACGGTCCACAAACAAGCGCTTGTCTGCATCACAATTAATACAGAGAGAGGGAGGGAGGGATGGAAGTGGGGGGGAGAAAAAAATCCCTCTAACGACTTCCAGCTTGCTAATTTCACAAGCTAATAATAAAAAAGGACATTGCTATGCAAGAGCTGCCCCTCTCTCTTTCACTCTATCCCTCTCTCTCCTTCTTCCCCTCTCTCTTTCTCTCTTACTGTCCCTCTCTTATTCCCCTCCTCACCCTCTTTCTTCTTCTCCCCTCCCTCCCCCTCCCTCTCCAACCTCCCTCCCTCCCTCTCTCTCTCTCTCTCTCTCTCTCTCTCTCTCTCTCTCTCTCTCTCTCTCTCTCTCTCTCTCTCTCTCTCTCTCTCTCTCTCTCTCTCTCTCTCTCTCTCTCTATTCCCCATCTCTCTCTCTCTGTCTCTCTCTGTCTCTCTCTGTCGCTCTCTCTCTCTGTCTCGCTTTCTCTCAGGGCTCACCAGGGGCGAGCTGACACTGTTCACATGAAAGACAATTAGACCCAAGAACATAAAACCCAGGAAATGACAATCTGCTAACCAGCTCTGGGTATTCTCTACTCTCTTCCTCCTCCACCCAATTCTCTCCTCCATTCTACGGACTGATAGACACCTATCCTCAGAAGGGCCCTCCTTTCTTCTCGGGCAGGGGGATGAGAAAAGGAGTGTCAGGGAGGAGAATAACCCTTCTGTCTGATTTATGCGTCTCTATTCAGAATGTATTAACCTGACGTGTGCCAATTGAAGACAAGGCTCTTTTCTTAGCCTGGAGCTGTGGCGGGACCAGGGACATGTACAAGTGTTTGTGTGTGTGTGTGTGTGTGTGTGTGTGTGTGTGTGTGTGTGTGTGTGTGTGTGTGTGTGTGTGTGTGTGTGATGGAGGGAAAATGCTGGGGTAATGACACTGATACATTAGCATATTCACTATGAGGAGGATGGTAGAATGGTGTGGAAGAAAGGAGGAGAGACAAGGACAGTAGGGAGATGGGCTTCAAGAATGGGATGGTAGTGAACGACACATTAACAAACGTATGTGTGTGTGTGCCTGCGTGTGTATGTGTGTGTGTGCCTGCATGTGTACAGTGGGGAGAACAAGTATTTGATACACTGCCGATTTTGCAGGTTTTCCTACTTACAAAGCATGTAGAGGTCTGTAATATTTATCATAGGTACAATTCAACTGTGAGAGACGTAATCTAAAACAGAAATCCAGAAAATCACATTGCATGATTTTCAAGTAATTAATTTGCATTTTATTGCATGACATAAGTATTTGATACATCAGAAAAGCAGTATTTAATATTTGGTACAGAAACCTTTGTTTGCAATTACAGAGATCATACGTTTCCTGTAGGTCTTGACCAGGTTTGCACACACTGCAGCAGGGATTTTGGCCCACTCCTCCATACAGACCTTCTCCAGATCCTTCAGGTTTCGGGGCTGTCGCTGGGCAATACGGACTTTCAGCTCCCTCCAAAGATTTTCTATTGGGTTCAGGTCTGGAGACTGGCTAGGCCACTCCAGGACCTTGAGATGCTTCTTACGGAGCCACTCCTTAGTTGACTGGCTGTGTGTTTCGGGTCGTTGTCATGCTGGAAGACCCAGCCACGACCCATCTTCAATGCTCTTACTGAGGGAAGGAGGTTGTTGGCCAAGATCTCGCGATACATGGCCCCATCCATCCTCCCCTCAATACGGTGCAGTCGTCCTGTCCCCTTTGCAGAAAAGCATCCCCAAAGAATGATGTTTCCACCTCCATGCTTCACGGTTGGGATGGTGTTCTTGGGGTTGTACTTCTCACCAAGCTGCCTGCCTATTGTCCTGTAGCCCATCCCAGCCTTGTGCAGGTCTACAATTTTATCCCTGATGTCCTTACACAGCTCTCTGGTCTTGGCCATTGTGGAGAGGTTGGAGTCTGTTTGATTGAGTGTGTGGACAGGTGTCTTTTGTACAGGTAACGAGTTCAAACAGGTGTAGTTAATACAGGTAATGAGTGGAGAACAGGAGGGCATCTTAAAGAGTCTGTGAGAGCCGGAATTCTTACTGGTTGGTAGGTGATCAAATACTTATGTCATGCAATAAAATGCAAATTAATAACTTAAAAATCATACAATGTGATTTTCTGGATTTTTGTTTTAAATTACGTCTCTCACAGTTGAAGTGTACCTATGATAAAAATTACAGACCTCTACATGCTTTGTAAGTAGGAAAACCTGCAAAATCGGCAGTGTATCAAATACTTCTCCCCACTGTATGTGTGTGTGTGTGCATGCGCGCATGTGTTTCTCTGCGTGTGTGTGTTACCACAGCTCCCACCATCACACCAGTGTCTCCCAGGCTGGTTTCCCGGAGCGTCTCCTGTTACATCCCCTCTCAACTCAGACCCAACACTCAGACCCTACCACAGACTGGGTTTCCTGCCCCACCACCACCACTAAATACAGCCTCAGGAAACTGCTGTAAGCCAAGAGCCACAATGGAGGACACCTGAGGAGCTAGGAGTCTCAGAAGCAAGCCAAAGCCTTCTCACCAGGGAGACCTGGCTATTGACCCAGCAGGCTTTTCTCGAAATATTGACCATTTCCAATACATTATCAATACGCAGACCACTTAGGCCGTTTAGGTTGACTGAGCAACAAGCTCTCTGTGCTGATTAATGACTGGAAATTAAGTTACTTTTGGAAGAAAAGTGATTTCCTATTCAGAGACTGCATGAACTATTTATGCACAATGAAAGCTGATAATTAATTGATTGACACAGTAACCCTGGCAATACATAAATCTAAAAAATATATTGTTATTGGTTAGAAATCTAAATAATTAAAACAGCCATTAAAGGTCAAAGACATGTGCATTTATGTCAGAAAATTACATCTTAATTCATCACAAAATAGTGATCAAAAAAAGTTTATCTCGAATAAAATAATAGTTTTAGCATCTACAGCTGATTACTGTTAAACTAACTAGCCACAGTGTTTTAAGAGTTAACGCATACCTGATCAGAGGGAACCCAGCTATTCAAGGATTAAAGATTCTAAGGAAACACAAGCAGGGCTGGAATGGTCTAAAACACACACACACACACACACACACACACACACACACACACACACACACACACACCACTGCAAAGAGAAGGGAACCCAACCAGGGCTGGAGTGGGATAACAGGAGTCCAGGAATAGAGTCGATCGATGGATGGAGGAATGGATGGGAGGAGGAGGAGGTGGGGAAGGAGGGAGGAGTGTTCTCTAGAGTGGAGGGGTGATATTGTTTCTGAGTGGCTCTGAGACCTGATCCTGCAACGACTAGGCTGTGAATGGACTGGTAACAGGAGAGGAGAGGAGAGAGAGACGGAGGAGAGGAGGGGAGTGGAGAGAGAGAGGAGAGAGGAAGAGAGGAGCGGAGGAGAGAAGAGGAGGAGAGGAGAGAGGAGGAGAGGAGGAGAGGAGGAGAGGAGATGAGAGGAGAGGAGAGAAGGAGAGGAGAGAGGAGGAGAGGAAGCTACAGGAGTGGACCCAGACTATGTAATCATCATACATTATTGGAGCCGTTGTCATACATAGTTGACATATCAAACCCCCCCTCCCCAAACCCCCACACACGGTCTTGTCGGTGAATGGTGGTGTATTGATGGCTCCGGGGTGGAGTTTCCCTAGGTACAGATCTAGGATCAGCTTCACCCTCCCCCAATCCTAACCTTAACCATTAGTAGGGGGAATGCATAACTAAACCTGCCTAGGGGCAACTTCACCCTACACCGTATTGATGAGGGTAACATTCAATGCCCACCAGGAAACAGAGCCGCCATTTGAGAGCTAGTCAATGGCCAGAGTAAAGCATGCTGGGTAAATATAGCACCCCTCATCTCCCGACACATTGACAGGAATATTACACCACCTCAGAGGGATGGCAACAATGCAGCAATTAGAGGTGCAAAATTCAAGTCACTTTTCCAAAATTGCCAGGTTTTCCATACATCCTGGTTGGAGGATTCCTTAACTCCCTGCTTATTCCCTCCTGATTCCAGGAATTTTCCAAATGAGATTTCTGGAAAACCTGGGAATTTTGGGAAAGTTACCAGAATTGTGTAACCCTAGCAGCTTTACACAAAGTGTAACATAACATACACCCATCAGAAACATTCTTATTGGAGAAACATCAACACACACTCCAGACCAGTGGTTCTCAAACCTCTCCTCAGGGACACCCAGATGTTTTAGAACTTGGTTGGAGCCCTGAACTACCAAATTTGTTTCATTAGTCAAGGGTTGATGATTATTTGACAAGTTGAATCAGGTGTGCTAGCTCTGGAATAATTCAAATACATGGAATGGCTGGGGGTCCCCCGAGGAGAGGTTTGAGAACCACTGGTCCTGAGCCAAAAACATAGTGCTAAAAACATAGTGCTACCAAAATGACACATCTTGAGCAATGCCTTTTCCATCTACATTAAACTCCCTCCCCACCCCTCCCTCTGTCTCTTTGGGGGGGGGTATAGCGTGGTGAGTGAACGCTCATTAGTGATGTACTAAGAGATAAGCCTGCATTAGCCACGCGACTAATCAATGGGAAAACCACTGAGCCTGGCCAGCTAATGTTACGCTAACGGATATTTATAGAGACACGCAAACACACACACAATCTCAACATTCACTATTCGTATATATTATGTTTTGCAGGACTGTTGGAAAGGACAGAGGAGGAAGAAGAGCAGTCCCAATCAACCCAAACCCAGACTTCCTAAGGGACTGCTGCTAATACTATTGCTAATACTGCTGTTGCTAATACAATTGCTAATTCTGTTGTTGCTTATACTATTGCTAATACTGCACAATTTAAACACTTGCGCCCCCAATCCCCCCTTCCCTGATACATGTGTAAATATTGGACTATAAATTGTGCCTTTCTGAATAATACTTATGCTAAAATGTCTACTCTACTGAGTCATTTACTTTATGTTCCTATTCTTTCTTCTTGCATTGTGGAGAAGGAACCTGCTAGTAATAATACAATGTGAAACTGGAAAGTTAGATTTGCTAGCCACTATACTGGAAATCGTGAACAATTGACATGTTGTAGCTGTTCATTATGATGTCAAATATTTAAAACCTTTGTGTTTTATCCTCCTCAAAATCCTCTGCCAATACTCTTTCTCTGTCTCTCTGTCTCAGTCTCAGTCTCTCTCTCTCTCTCTCTCTCTCTCTCTCTCTCTCTCTCTCTCTCTCTCTCTCTCTCTCTCTCTCTCTCTCTCTCTCTCTCTCTGTCTCTCTCTCTCTCTCTCTCTCTCTTCCTCTCTCTTGTTCTCTCGCTCTATCCCTCTCTCTCTCTCTCTCTCTCTCTCTCTCTCTCTCTCTCTCTCTCTCTCTCTCTCTCTCTCTCTCTCTCTCTCTCTCTCTCTCTCTCTCCCCTCTTTTCCTCTGTTATCAGTGTTCCTAGTGGGGTAAGTCAGATTAACTACGTTGACTTGGCTTCACTTATCGTGCTGTGCCCAGTACGCCATGGTAGGAAGAGAGACTGGCGTCACAGGATGCTAAAGCTGAACACTGGGCACACACATACACACACACACGTACACAAATGTGTCTACATATGACACACAGACACACACTTGAGGACATACATAAACAAACACAGACACACACACACACAGTGTATTTCTCTCTCTCTAAGGAGTAACACACTGGTGTGCTCTGGGTGCTTTGTAGCTAGTGGTTCAGGGAATAGAAAAGGGTAGAGAATTTAGAATTGTATCTAAGGGGTATGGACGCAAATACCCATTTCCTAACCCTAACCCACACCAGTCATCACTTAGTTACTGGTGTTGAAGATAGGGGAATGTTATTACACTAGGACTGGTCATGTAATACCATGGAAATGGACAGTTATCTGTTTACAATGCACTTCCGCCCCAGTTTCACAGATTGCTGCGGAGGACTATGGGAAAAGACAGTTAATCCGGTGGATGGGACAGGGTAACACACACACACACACAAACACACACACACAAACACACACACACAGTATAACGTTGTAATTCGCTATTAACTGTCTAATCCCAAAGAAGGCTATATGGGGTCGACTCTCTTTGGCAGTTACAGCCAGCGATCAACAGTCACACACACACACACTCTCTCTAAAATGTGTGTGTGTGTGTGTGTGTGTGTGCATGTGTGTGTTTACGGTAGAGTTACTAAGAGAGGAATATAAAGCCCCCCCTCAGGCTCCTGGCCCCCCCATTAGTGATTAATCAGGCAACACAGAGGCTGATGCACACTCACTGGATAATTAATCATTTCTGTGGGGAAGCCAGCCTGGCAAGCCTTTATCAACCTGCAGAGAGGGGAGGGGGAGATGGAATGTGTGTGTGTGTCTGTGTGTTTGCATTTGGGGTGGGGGGGATGCGGACGGGACTGTGCTATTTGTGTATATTTGCATGTGTCGGGGCACTCAGGCACTTACTGAAGGCTAGCACACATCGCACCAAATGTGGATCTAGCGTTCGTCTGTCGATCGTTCAGTGCGCTGTGTTTTAGCAACCACCTGCTGTAGACGTCTGACTGCCTACATTTTTCACGCGATTCTACATGTAAAATCAGTGTGCACTCAGTTCGCAAATTACATTCAGAGTTGCTAAGTACTCTGGGCCAGCAAACGCTGTCAGTGTGTCTGAGCCCTCAGGGTCCTGGGATGATCATTATCATACTGATGATTATTCATGAAGATCTGAACCCACAACCTGCTGGTGAAGACTAGAGCCTATCTCACACCTGGTTCTACCTTACCTGGTTCCCCCTCCCCTGGTTCACCCTCTCCTGGTTAGCATGTTAAGACCTAAAGTGCCTTGAGAAAGTATTTATACTTCTTGACTTAGTCCACATTTGTTGTGTTAGAGCCTGAATTCAAAATTGATTAAATTGATGTTCATTTTAGCAAATTTATTTATTTGCTATGACACTTCAAATTGATCTTAGGTGCATCCAATTTCCTTTGATCATCCTTGAGATGTCAGTACAACTTAATTATAGTCCACCTGTGGCCAATTCAATTGTTTTGACATGATTAAGAAAGAAACAGCTGACAATGCATGTCAGAGCAGAAACTATACCAAGTCCAAGGAACTGTCCGTATATCTCCGAATTGTGATGAGGCATATATCTGGGGAAGGGTATAAAACAATTTCTTGAGTGTTGAAAGAGCACAGTGGTTTCCATCATTGGGAAATGGAAAAAATATGGAACTACCCAGACTCTGCCTAGAGCTGGCCGTCTGACCAAATTGAGTAGTGGGCTGTAGTGGAACAGGTTGAGAGCTTCAAGTTCCTTGGTGTCCACATCACCAACGAACTATCATGGTCCAAACACACCAAGACAGTCGTGAAGAGGGCACGACAAAGCCTATTCCCCCTCAGGAGACTAAAAAGATTTGGCATGGGTCCTCAGATCCTCAAAAAATTCTACAGCTGCACCATCGAGAGCATCCTGACTGGTTGCATCACCGCCTGGTATGGCAACTGCTTGGCCTCCGACCGCAAGGCACTACAGAGGGTAGTGCGTACGGCCCAGTACATCACTGGGGCAAAGCTTCCTGCCATCCAGGACCTCTATACCAGGCGGTGTCAGAGGAAGGCCCTCAAAATTGTCAAAGACTCCAGACACCCTAGTCATAGACTGTTCTCTCTGCTACCGCACGGCAAGCGGTACCGGAGTGCCAAGTCTAGGTCCAAAAGACTTCTCAACAGCTTCTACCCCCAAGCCATAAGACTCCTGAACAGCTAATCATGGTTACCCGGACTATTTGCACTGCCCCCCCACCCCATCCTTTTTACGCTGCTGCTACTCTGTTAAGTATTTATGCATAGTCACTTTAACTCTACCCACATGTACATATTACCTCAACTACCTCAACTAGCCGGTGCCCCCGCACATTGACTCTGCAACGGTACCCCCCTGTATATATAGCCTCCCTACTGTCACTTTATTTTACTTCTGCTCTTTTTTTTTCTCAACACTTTTTTTGTTGTTGTTTTATTCTTACTTTTTTTGTTTAAAATAAATGCACTGTTGGTTAAGGGCTGTAAGTAAACATTTCACTGTAATGTCTGCACCTGTTGTATTCGGTGCATGTGACCAATAAAATTTGATTTGATTTGATTTGATTAACACAACCAGGCAAGAAGGACCTTGGTCAGGGAGGTGACCAAGAACCCCATGACCACTCTGATAGAACTACAGAGTTCCTTGGCTGAGATGGAAGGACATGCCAGAAGGACAACATTCTCTACAGCACTTCACCAATCTGGGCTTTATGGGAAAGTGACCAGACAGAAGCCACTCCTGAGAAAAAGGCACATGACAGCACACCTGGAGTTTGCAAAAAGGCACATGAAAGACTCTGAGAGCATAAAGCAAAATATTCTGTGGTCTGATGAGACAAAAATGTAGCTCTTTGGCCTGAATTTAAAGCGCAATGTCTGGAGAAAACCAGGCACAGCTCATCCACCCGTCTAACACCATCCCTACTGTAAAGCATGGTGGGGGCAGCATCATGCTATGGGGATGCTTTTCAGCGGCAGGGACTGGGAGACTGGTAAGGATAGAGAGAACAATGAATGGAGCCAAATACAGGCAAATCCTAGAAGAGAAGCTGCTTCAGGGTGCAACCTTAGACTGGGGCGACGATTTACATTCCAACAGGATAATGACCCCAAGCATACAACCAAAGTAATGCTGGAATGGCTTCAGAACAAGAATGTGAAAGTCCTTGAGTGGCCCAGACAAAGCCTTGACGTTAATCGCTTTTCAAAATCTGTGGAAAGACTTGAAGATTGCTGTTGACCGCCGCTCCCCATCTAACTTAACAGAGCAGGAAGAATGGGATAAAATCACCCAATCCAGATGTGCAAAGCTGATAAAGACAAACAATCTATTTAATACTTTCTGAAGGCACTGGTCCATAGTTATTGACACACTTGATAAAGATGAGCAAAAAATAATGTATAAAATAAATAATACAAATACTGAGCTACACTGACACCCTTGTTTTCAATACGGTTTTTGGCTAACATGAATTGGTTCCTGGTAAATTTCATGATGCCGTTGACCTTAACATGGGCCCCAGGAACAGTGGAAGCAAAATAGCCCCTATATCCATATTTACCCAAAAACCTGGTTGCCTCTGCCAGGAGGCTGACATTTGGCCTTAAGTGGATATTTCAGCAAGACAATAACCCCAAGCACACATGAAAATCCATCAAGAAATTGTAAATTGACCACAAAATCTTTATGTCAGTCTCCAGACTTGAACCCCATCGAAAACCTGTAGTTTGAATTGAAGAGGGCAGTCCATAAGCGCAGAGAGAGGATATCAAGGAACTGGAAAGATTCTGTATGGCGGAATGGTCTAAGATCCCTCCCAATGTGTTCTCCAACCTCACACATTTTTTTAGAAAAAGACTCAGTGTCGTTATCCTCGCAAAGGGAAAACAGGGGTACCAATAATAATACTTGTTAAACTAAATCTCTTTCTCTGAGCAATTGTATTAGTATAAAATAATATAATTTCCCTTTTATTTGCATGCAATATACAGATAACTGCCAAAATAAAGGAAACACCAACATAGAGTCTTAATAGGGCGTTGGGCCACCATGAGCCAGAACAGCTTCAATGCGCCTTGGCATAGATTATACAAGTGTCTGGAACTCTACTGGAGGGATGCGACACCATTCTTCCATAAGAAAATCCATCATTTGGTGTTTTGTTGATTATGGTGGAAAACGCTGTCTCAGGCGCTGCTGCAGAATCTCCCCAAAGTGTTCAATTGGGTTGAGATCTGGTGACTGAGATGGCCATTGCATATGGTTTACATCATTTTCATGCCCATCAAACCATTCAGTGACCACTCGTGCCCTGTGGATGGGGGCATTGTCATCCAGTATGGGGGCATAGCCATGGTAGCCAAAATAATGGCCTGCCCAGCATTTTTATGCATGACCCTAAGCATGATGGGATGTTCATTATTTAATTAACCCAGGAACCACACCTGTGTGGAAGCACCTGCTTTCAATATACTTTGTATCCCTCATTTGCTCAAATGTTTCCATTATTTTGGCAGTTACCTGTAGCTCAGTATTTGCATTTATACGGTATTTTTCGCTCATCTCTATAAAGGGTGCAAAAAATTATGGACTTGACTATACATGCAATACCTCTGTAAGTCGCTTTGGATAAAAGCTTCTGCTCAATGATCATATCATAATAATTATTAGCTGATGTCATGTAAAATTATCCAATAGTTGTTGTTATTTCTGGATTTTTGTAGATGCACCAAGGGAACTGCCTGAGCTTTTTCTTCCCTGTGGCCCAGTCAACTCCTCTGATCTACTTCGACTAAGAATGCATTACATGATACATGTTCTTTCCCTCTGAAGTCCTCTTACATTGTCCTCCAAAAGTGACCTTCTTTTCTATCCGTCTAAATACACAACCTATCAGGTGAAGAGAGGAACAAACTGAGCACAAGACTCTACACAAGCCTCCAGACACAGTAGGGGTGCAGCTGAAATGGCACCCTATTCCCTATATAGTGCACTACTTTCACCAGGGCCCATAGGGCACTGATAATTAATAGTGCACTATATAGGGAATAGGGTGCCATTTCAGACGCAGCCTAAGAGCACTTAATGTTGAACGCAGCTCACGTCCATACACTTCCCCGACACACTCCAGTCTAAAGTCCTGGCTAGAGACAAGATGTCTGTGTTCTACCTATTGGATAACTATCAAACCAGAATTCACGTATAAACAGAGAGAGAATCTAGTTTATACGTCATTTGTATAAACACTGCTGGTTAGGGCTACTTCACACTACGTTACAATATCAACTTCCTCAAACCTGTCCTAGTCTATCTGTAGAACTGTTCTGGAAAAATACAGAATAAAAAGTGAATTCAATACTCTCATCCATGGTTCCTGTTTTTAAATGTCAACGTATTCCTCTTCCTCTCCTTCCTCTTCCTCTCCCTCTGTTCTTTTTCTCCTGGTGTTGTGATGTGGAGAGCTGAGACAGAGAGAGAGAGATGCGGCTGAACGCAGTACGTGGGGCTACCTGCTACTCTCTCCCCATTCCTTCCCTCTCTCTTCCTCCTTTTCCTCTCTTTCTCCATCTCTCTCTCCCTCTGAAGAAAACATCAAATGCGTCTCAGGCAAATGGGGAGTGACAGGGCCTTCATTTGTATTCAGGCTGACATTACACATCTAAACTGTAGTCTTAAGGCTTTTTTAACTGTTTGTCAGGGGAGACCCATTGTTCTCTGACTCTCAGATCTCAGCTCTCTCGCAACACTCCTGACTTCCCCACTCTTCCCCCTAACTTTGATGGATCGTTTTGCCATGGTTGCCATGCCTCTCTATGTGTGTGTGTGTGTGTGTGTGTGTGTGTGTGTGCGTGCGTGCGTGCGTGCGTGCGTGCGTGCGTGTGTGTGTGTGTGTGTGTGTGTGTGTGTGTGTTTGTGTGTGGTTGTGACTGTGGCTGTGCAAACATGAGTGTGTTCCCTTGTCAAAGCTATTTCAGTTGATGGGTTAAAAAGAAACTGTGCCTTAGCAACAGCAGACACTGTAGGCTAGCCATCAATTAATGGAAATGTTGTTAAAAAAACTGTTAACAGCTTGTTTTACAATCCTAACCAAAAATGTAATCAATATTACATAATTATCCCCTCTTTAAAAAAAAAAAAATTGTATAAAATAAAGAGCAATTGAAACGTGTCAAATATAAGAACAAGATTCAGTTCAACTACAATAAAAGCAAACATCAGTCTGAAAAAGCCTTAATGACGAAGCTTTCCAAGTGTCCATAGACAGCCCTTATCCAGACTATTACATGTCAGGGAGAATTAGCAGGAGGAACGTTTTAGATCAGTCTGAGCAGGTGTGTGTGTTTGTTTGCCTAGTATCCTTCCTAAAGCGATTAGCGTGCATGGAGTCTTACCAAATGTACCTAACGAAGCTGCAGAGAGAATGGTGTGTGTGTGTGTACACACTCTAACTCGCATGTGTGTGTAGAATTAGGCTAAGTTGGTTGTTAGCCTGTGTGTGTAGAGATAGGGTATGGCCTGGCGTGAGTAAGTGAATATAGTGTATTAGCTCATGCTAAGAGGACAGTGAGTGTTCCAGGTGAGGCTAGAAACAGACAGGATCACTTAGAGCAGATTAGGATCCAAACACATGCAATTTAGAGAACACGGCAGGCCAGACAGACAGACAGACAGACAGACAGCAACAGCCTACCTGGGAGAGAAGAGGGGTTAGGGTTAGGGATAACCACTAAGATACTATACACTCTTGGGAAAAAAAGGTGCTGTCTAGAACCTAAAAGGGTCCTTCGGCTGTTCCCATAGGATAACCCATTGAAGAACCCTTACTGGTTCCAGGTAGAACCCTTTTGATTCCAGGTAAAACCCTTTCCACAGAGGGTTTTACTTGGAACCAAAAAGGGTTATCCTATGAGAATAGCCGAAGAACCCTTTTGGAACCCTTTTTTTCTAAGAGTGTAGGTCAGGGGGTTGGAGTGAGGCCTTTAGCTAATATACTCCCTCCTGATGTACGGCAGTATGTGCATTGGCTTGGGACTGTTGTGAATGCATGAACTTCATTTAACCAGAGCATGGATATAACTGGGAAAAAGTGAATAAACAGAGTTTGCACTTCTCCAATGTGCACTTATCAGGAGCTGACTGTTAAACGAATGAAGAGGAAAGATGAGTATAAAATAGGACTGTTTGTGTTATAGTTATGAAAAACACCAATCTACAATTGCAATGTCAAAAATAAAACGATCCTATACTGTAAATATGAATTTATATGTGAGAGAAATGCTAGAAGTCTTTACACTGAGTATTTCCAACTGTGTAGTGTGGTAGAGTGCATTCTGGTTCCCTGGGGTCTATGTGAAGTACATGGCAGGTTGTTTCAGGGCTAACCCAAACACAGGCTAACGTGGTCTGCACAGACAACCATATCTATTCCCCACAGCTAGCTTAATGTCTTTCATGTGTTGGGATGGATGTATTGGATCCTAGGCAGCTCTAGAAAACACCACTCCCTCACTCTGTCCATACATATATTCAGACACCACAACACACTGCAGCGCATCCTCCATTTTTGCTCGATAAAACAGCAGAGGGCAAAAATTTTTTTCTAAAAACTAAAAACTCAACTCCCTTGGCCTTCCTTCCCTCCATCCCTCTCTCTCGCTCTTTCCCTCATTCAGTTCAGACGGGACGTGTGCCGGTTAGCAGAATGCCATGTCTCTAACAGGGTTAGGCCTTTAGGCCCTGACACAAAACCCCCGACTTTGAAGTCCAACCCAACATTATACAGGGTGTCACTGCGTATCACTGATAACTAATACTCTAAGTCTTTATTCACGTGTCTTTATTGGGTGTTTTATAGAGGAGGGTCACTGGAGAGAGAGAGGCTGGCTGGAGTAGTGTGTCTGGCTGGCTGACTGGGTGGCTGACTGGCTGACTGGCTGGCGTTCGCTACCGTCTGTAGGTAGCCTGGTCTGTGACTGCTAATCCACAAAGCAGATTATATTTATTTTGGCGGTGGCGGTGGCTGGTAATTCGTTAAAATCAACAAAGGCTTTCCATTAGACCCCTGCTGTTGTCCTCAAAACAGACACTCTGTTGGTCCCAGAGCACTGAGCGATGCAAGGAGCAATACACATACAAATACAGGCACACACACACACACACATGTCTCAAACAGAGAAGGAGCACAGGGAGTCAGGGACAGAAAAAGGGGAGGGTAGAGAGAAGAAAAATCATTGAAAAGAAGAGTGTGATAGCGCACAAGAAAAGGGGAGGGTAGAGAGCGAGGGAGCGGGAGAGAGAAAGGAAATGGGGGTGAGAAGGGTGGGGGATGCAAAGTGAGTACACATGAGAGTGAGAGAGCAAAATAAATGGAAGGAAGGCAGTGAAAGGAGGAGCGAGGGAGTGAGGGAGGGAGAGAGAGGTGTAGCCCAAACATTGGCCTTTATGTATATTCCTCCGTGTTTCACGCTATCCTCTCTCGGGAGGACAGACACACACCATAGCATTCCAACCATACTGTAGTATTAGCATTCCATAAATCAGGCAGCTCTCAGTGAGAGGTGCACTGTGTGTGTAGGTCTTGCATGTCATAGAGAGAGATAAGGGATGCTTATGTCATTAAGTCTCATTAAGACCTCTCTCCTGTCCCAGAGCCATTGGGACAAGGCGCTCAGACAAACAGGATGCTTGGGCTCGGTGCCCCGCTCCAGCTGTGCTCACACACATACACACACACACAGGGTTCCAGCAGGGATCTGAAGGGCTGCCACCACACCGGATTACCCTCGTCACAGGAGAAGTGGGCCAGACACTGTCCTCCCATCGCTTCCAACACACACACACACGCACACACACGCACACATACGCACACACACTGGAGGTTCACTGATGTGTGTATGTGTGTGTGTGTGTGTGTGTGTGTGTGTGTGTGTGTGTGTGTGTGTGTGTGTGTGTGTGTGTGTGTGTGGTGAGGGACTGGTGTTTCCCTCATCACTTGGATTGGCTATAACTCTCTCTCTCTCTCTCTCTTCCCTCTCTCTCTCTCTCTCTCTCTCTCTCTCTCTCTCTCTCTCTCTCTCTCTCTCTCTCTGATTAATTAACATTATTACAGAGTGGCTGTATGATTCATTAATACAGTTTAAATACACTGTCATTTCCAAGCATGCTTTTCAGAATGTGAAATATTATATTCAGGCTGTATTAATGAATAAAAACCTATGAATGTGTCATCCACTTGAATCCAATAAATAGGGACAATCAGGGGACCTATATCCAGAGAACTAGTACTGTACATATAGAAAGTGAAAAGCTGTTATATGATGCATCACTTCTGTGGATGTAGTTTATGTATGTCTCTCTCAGAGTGAGGTTGGTATCAGAGTGTTTTTGAGTGTCTCTGAGAGTGGTATTAGTGTGTCAGAATTCATAAGTGATGCTTTGGAGCTCCCCTAGGCCCTGTACTGGGTGCGGTTAAATACACCTTCAGAACTCCAGACCTCCCCGCTTCCCCTCCACGTCTACCCCAGCAACAAGGGACCTGACTGAGAGACCCCTCTACCCTTTAGTACCATGGCAAGGGACCTGACAAGGGCTGGTGGGGTGAGTTGGTGGGTTAAGGTGTCAGTATGCTCTAGTTTGGCTGGCGCCTTGCCAAACTCGGCTAGGTGAAGCGAACAAGTGTGCTCGGATACTCCCTTAAAAGACCTTCGCTTGAAAAACAAGAAAAAAGCGGCAATAGTACTGTTTGTCCATTTTGAGATACTGTAGCCAGAATTAGTCAGAATTAATCTAAGACAACGTTTTTGCAGAGGAGATCTTAGTCGCGCAATTTTACATCTAACTAAGATGTTTGGTTCATTCCTTCCACTCACACCTCTCTCTTACCCCCTAAAGGCGTCCGCATGCTTCCCAGCCGAAACAGTTCGGAAGAGTTTGTTTTTCACGACATTTTGTGACATGTTTGTTAGTTTTGGACTTCGGTAAGGGTTTTTTCGGCTGTTCGGGCACATCATCGTTGAATGACAACAAAGACTTTATTGAAGAATCCCTACTGTTGACCAATCACCGACGAAGGGGCGTAGACTTCGGCTACCGACTTCGACTTGCCTCGAGAAAATTTTTCCACAAATGTCCAAAACTAAAAAAAAGTCACAATATGTCATGAAATACATACTCAACCAAACTGTTTTGGCTGGGGAAAATGCGGACGCCTTTAGGGGGTAAGAGAGAGGTGTGAGTGGAAGGAATGGGGTGAATAGGACATGGAGGTGGGGGAACTTGGGAGAGATATGTGGGGGTTGATTTAAGGGTTTAAGAGAGAGAGTGTCTGTGTGTGTGTGTGTGTGTGTGTGTGTGTGTGTGTGTGTGTGTTGGGGAGCACTAATTGGAAGCTAGGGTCAGGGGGTTGAGACCCTGAGAGAGGCAGGTTGACAGGGCTCTCTAAATGTCTCTATCTCTCTCCTCCCCCCATCCCTTCATCCACTCCTCCCCTGCAGTCCTCCCTTACGTCTCCTCCTCTCTCTGCTGTCCATCTCAGTCTTCCATTAGAGCTGCAGAGGTCTCCACACCACATATATTCACCAGAGTAACCTGACCACACACACACACACACAAACACACACACACCGCTACTTTTAGTGGTGAGAGGTTCGGTTTCCCTGTCAGAAACATTTAATGCGGAAGCCACATCAGAGAGTGTGTATGAGAGAGAGAGGAGAGAAAGAAAGAGAGAACACTAGCACTTAACCCCTGGTAAGCGGGGCGAGTATCTAATGTGGCGGAGAAAATAACCTCCACTATACAGACACATAATCTTCTCTCTCTGTGTCCACTTCTAACCCTGAAGAATCTCCATATTTACTCAAGCCAGTGAATATTTTGAGATTTGGGCCCAGCTGGCCCCCTTGTGTGTGTGTGTGTGTGTGTGTGTGTGTGTGTGTGTGTGTGTGTGTGTGTGTGTGTGTGTGTGTGTGTGTGTGTGTGTGTGGTCTTACTCTGAGCAGTGAGGAACATCTATTATTTAGAGGAGGTAACCTGAAGCTTCTTCTGCTCAGGCAAATGTGCTTTGCTGCCCCTCCCTTGAGAGAATAAAGAATTAATAGGGAGAATTTATAAGTGTGTGTGTGTTTTTGTGTGTGTGTGTGTGTGTGTGTGTGGGTTCAGTAAAACACTGATTCCTGTACTGTATGCTTGGCATGGCTCGTCTCAAGGGCCCAAAGCATGCATACTCAAACACACACACAGACACACACACACACACACACTAGAGTTGTGCGATATTACGATAGTATCGTCTATTGATGATGATTGACAGCCATCGTCGATGGTGACGGCATCGTGAATCGACAGACCTAGGTTAAGCCTATTTGAACTTGACTGGCACTGCGTACAGCAGGACAGCACACGAGTGACATTCCGAGTAATTTGCCTATTCCTATTTGCTATAGCTTATTTTAATAAATATGTTATATAAAGAACACAAGAGAGTAATGTAGGCCAGACAGAGTGGAGAATTCCACCAAAGCGGTGCAAAATGTCCAGTCAGAAAATATTGTGTCCATCTCTCTCTCGCTCTCTCTCGCTCTCTCTCTCTCTCTCTCTCTCTCTCTCTCTCTCTCTCTCTCTCTCTCTCTCTCTCTCTCTCTCTCTCTCTCTCTCTCTCTCTCTCTCTCTCTCTCTCTCTCTCTCTCTCTCTCTCTCTCTCTCTCTCTCTCTCTCTCTCTCTCTCTCTCTCTCTCTCTCTCTCTCTCTCTCTCTCTCTCTCTCTCTCTCTCTCTCTCTCTCTCTCTCTCTCTCTCTCTCTCTCTCTCTCTCTCTCTCTCTCTCTCTCTCTCTCTCTCTCTCTCTCTCTCTCTCTCTCTCTCTCTCTCTCTGATGCATGGACCTGTAGTGTAAACCTAATCATTTTTTATAAATATAATGAAAACTCACTCCTTAACTATCTTGTGTCTAGCTGTTTTAATCCATAAGAGTCTAAGCCCTGAGGCGGGTTCTACTAAGCTATATGGAATTGTTTTAAGAAGGTCATTCCAAGGATCATTTTGCTATTTGATTTTGAATTTTAAGACCCCTTGAGGTATTAAAAAAATATATACAAAATTATTTGATGAAAAGTTATTTTGGGCCTTACTGCTATTAGCCCATACAACCGCTGTAATGACGCTCCAGGAGAGTGAGGATCCATTTGCAGTTTTATTACAAGCTTGGTCGTACAAACAGGGTCAATCGCCAGCAGACACAACAGTAGGGATAAGGCAACTCGTAATCCAGGTACAGGCATAAGGTCAGTGCAGGCAGCAAGCTACAACAATCAGTCCAGTAAAGAATATAGTCCAAGGCAGACAGCAAACAATCACGGAGGGAAAAACAGTCCAGAGTAAATCCACGGGTAGACAGACACAGGCGAAAACGCACAGCAATGATCACCAGGGCTAACAAGACTTCGCAAAGAGAGAGAGTTAGAGAGCACCTAAATAGTCTACTGATGGGAGTCAGGTGCAACGGTAATCAGAGCCAGGTATGTGGGAAATGAAGTTCAGGGGTTTAATACTCAGGAGAGGGTTCCCTCTGGTGGTGAGCAGGAGGAACAGCGAGAGCCTCGTTTGTGACAGAGCCCCCCTGCGAGCGGCTCCTGACGCGAAAAGGCGAACGACGCCGGGGTCTTCCTCGAGGTCGGGGGCCGGTTTCTCCGGGTGCGTCCTATGGAACTCAGTCATGAGTGCGGGGTCGAGTATGTCCTCTGTATTAACCCAGGATCGCTCTTCCGGTCCGTACCCCTCCCAATCCACCAGATATTGGAGGAGCCTGCCCCGGCGTCTGGAATCGAGTAGATCTCGAACCTGATATGCCTCCTCGCCGTCCACCAAGATGGGTGGGGGGCCCTGATCACTGGTCTGCTCCTCCTCCTCCGCTCTCGGACCACCAGCGGGTTTGAGAAGTGATACATGAAAAGTGGGAGAGATACGATAATTAGAGGGTAATGCCAAACGGAAGGAAACTGGTGTAATCTGTTTAACAATTTGGAAGGGACCTACATACCTGGGACTGAGTTTCTTGCAAGGAAGTCTGAGGCGTAGGTCTCGAGTGGATAGCCAGACCCATTGACCTGGAGTATATTCGGGATTGGGGCGACGGTGACGATTGGCCTGCAACTTCTGTCTCCTGACAGCACGTAGCAGGTGGGTGTGAGCCTGACTCCAGATGTCCTCGCTTCTCTGGAGCCAGTCGTTGACAGAGGGTACCTCGGTGGGTTCCCCTGACCATGGAAATAGGGGAGGTTGGAAGCCCATTACACATTGGAATGGAGTTAGACCGGTGGAGGGTTTCTGGAGTGAGTTCTGTGCATACTCCGCCCACATGAGGAATCGACTCCAATCTGCTTGGTTCTTATGACAGTAGGTTCTGAGAAACCGGGTGACTTCCTGATTGAGGCGTTCTGTCTGACCATTAGATTGTGGGTGATATCCTGACGTGAGGCTAATGTTGATGTTGAGTTGTTGGAAGAATGCTGACCATACTCTGGATGTGAATTGGGGCCCCCGATCCGACACGATGTCCTCAGGCAGGCCATAGAAGCGAAACACAAGGTTGCACATGAGTTCGGCTGTTTCCAATGCAGTAGGCAATTTGGGAAGTGGAATCAACCGGCAGGCCTTGGAGAAGCGATCTATGACAGTGAGTATTGTGGTGTTCCCATTGGACTTGGGAAGATCGGTAATAAAGTCTATGGCAAGATGGGACCATGGTCGGTGGGGAACTGGCAGTGGTTGCAGTAGGCCCGATGGTAGTTGTCTGAGATGTTTGCTTGTGTTACAGGTGGTGCATTCGTTAATGAATTTTATTGTGTCTGCCCGCAAGGTTGGCCACCAAAAGCTGTTCTGAAGCAGGTGAACAGTGGCAGCGATTCCAGGATGACCGGAGCTGAGTACGGAGTGAACTTGCTGTAGCACTTTCTGACAGAGATCTTGAGGTACAAAAGTTTTGTTAGGGGGGCATTCGGGAGGAGGGGTCCTTTGTGAATTGGCCTGGGTGAGCTCTGTCATGATGTCCCACTGAATAGGGGCCACGATTAATGACTCAGGAAGCAGGGTTTCCTTGGATTCAGTGGGAACTACACCGTCGTGTTGGCGTGACAATGCGTCTGCTTTGGTGTTCTTTGAACCGGGACGATAGGTAACGGTGAAGTCAAATCGTGTAAAGAAGAGAGCCCACCTCGCTTGTCTGGGATTCAGTCTCTTGGCAGATCGCAAGTATTCCAGATTCTTGTGGTCAGTTAGAATCACAAACGGGTGTTTAGCTCCCTCCAGCCAATGACGCCACTCCTCCATAGCTGCTTTCATGGCCAACAGTTCTCGGTTACCGACGTCGTAGTTCTGTTCGGCTGGACTAAGTTTGCGGGAGTAATAGGCGCACGGATAGAGCTTGAGTGGGGATCCGTGCCGCTGTGAGAGGATGGCTCCAATGCCCGTATTAGAAGCGTCCACCTCAACTGTAAACGGGGATTTCAGGATTAGGGTGGTGGAGGATGGGGGCCGATGTGAAACGTGACTTGAGTTCTCGCGAAAGCCTCCTGTGCTGTAGTTGACCAGGTGAGGTGTCGTGCATTTCTCTTAGTCATAGAGGTTAAGGGAGAGGCTACCGAGCTGAAATTCCTGATGAAGCGTCGGTAGAAGTTAGCAAATCCCAAGAAGCGTTGTAACTCCTTTAAGGTTACTGGCAGTGGCCAGTCTAGAACGGCCTTGACCTTCTTCTCGTCCATGGCGACTCCTTCCTGGCTGATGATGTAGCCCAAGAAAGACGTGGAAGTCTGGTGAAATTCGCACTTCTCTGCTTTGGCGTATAATTGGTGATCAATGAGTCGTTGTAATACTGTTCTCACGTGTTGCACGTGTTCCTCATAGGTGTTGGAATAGACGAGAATGTCATCGATGTAAACAATTACCCAACGATTAAGCATGTCCCGAAAGACGTCATTGATAAACGACTGAAATACGGACGGACTATTGGACAGCCCGAAAGGCATAACCAAATACTCATAGTGCCCAGTGCTGGTAGAGAAGGCTGTCTTCCATTCATCACCGTCCCGGATGCGAATGAGATTGTAGGCGCTGCGGAGGTCCAGTTTGGAGAAGTACTTGGCTTTGCGGAGTTGTTCTAGGGCAGCTGGTACCAGCGGTAAAGGATATCGAAACTTGACGGTGATGTCGTTGAGACCCCGGTAGTCGATACAAGGCCGTAGGCCACCGTCTTTCTTTTTAACAAAGAAGAAGCCAGAGGCTGCAGGTGATGTCGACGTTCTAATGAACCCCTTGAAAGTTCCTCCTCGATGTAGTTGTTCATGGCTTCTGATTCGGGTTGTGATAGAGGGAAGATTCGACCCTTAGGTGGTGTTGTGCCTGGTAATAGTTCGATGGAACAGTCGCTTGATCGGTGGGAAGGGAGTTCCATCGCCTTGGTCTTGCTAAAAGCTTCGATGAGGTCAGAGTATTCAATGGGAAGAGTGGGGAAAAGGACCGGCTCGTCCTTTAGCGTGACGGTCTGAATGGAGAGTGAAGGGCTGCCAGTTAAGCATTTGGAGTGACATGACGGGTCCCATTCGATGATACGACCCTCCCTCCATGAGATGAGGGGATTATGTTGACGTAGCCAGGGGAGTCCAAGAATAACCGGGTTATGAGGTGATGAAATGACGTAGAAACGAATTACCTCAGTGTGAAGGGTACCGGTCTGTAGTTGAAGGTCCACGGTGGTGTGCAGGACCCTCCCATCGCCGAGAGGCCGTCCATCTAGCGCCTCCACTGCCAATTGAGAGTTACAGGAGATTAATGGGAGTTGTTGTTGTTGGGCAAACTCGTGAGACATAAAGTTCCCGGCTGCTCCTGAGTCTAATAGAGCTGATGTGGATATCTGATTGCCCTCTAGAGATAATACTATAGGTACTTTGATGCAGGAACTGGAGTGATGTGCTTGAACACAAGGACTCACCGAAGAGGGATTACGAGGAGGTGGTCTGGTGGGGCAAAACGCCCCTCAGATGGCCCGGTTGACCACAATAGAGGCAGAGATGTTGACGTATGCGGCGTTCTCGTTCTTCCGGAGTCAGGTGAGTATATCCGAGCTGCATGGGTTCAGTTTGAGACAGAGTGACCGGGTATTGTGTGCTGGTGGGTACCGTTCTGAGTGGACGACGTGAACGAATCAGATTGTCAATCTGAATGGTTAGTTCGATGAATTGATTCAGCGATCTCCCTTCATCTCGGCAGGCCAGTTCGGATTGCAACTCCAAGCTGAGTCCCTTGCGAAAGAGCAGTTTAAGTGTGCTCTCCACCCAGTCGGTTTGAGCTGCTAGAGTACGAAATGTCAAAGCATATTCTGCTGCGGTATTCCTGCCCTGGCTCAACGCCAGTAGTCGGTCATCAGCTCTCATACCTCCCCTCCGGGTGTTCAAATATTTCCCGGAAGCGTTGAAGAAAGGTACCAAACGATGGGAAAGCAGTGCCATCCTCTCTCCAAACCGCCGTCACCCACTCTAACGCCTTGTCAGTGAGGAGTGAGCATACCAAGGAAATCTTGCTGGCATCGGTGACATACATCGCTGGTTGTTGATCAATGAATAATGAACATTGCAGTAGAAATCCCTTACTTTTAGTTGGGTTGCCGTCGAATTTATCAGGGAGAGCCAGACATGGGTTAACTGTGAGTGACGGTGGTGGAGAAGCGCCCACACTCGCGTTCGGTTGAGGAGGGGCTGGGTTCGTTAGCGACACCGGCAACCTCTGTAGCGTCCTGACGAGTTCCTCTGTTACTGTAGTTAAATGGGTTAGCTGCTGTTGATGAATGGCGAGTTGGTTAGCTTGAGTGGAGATCTCCGTGGACATCTGAACCAGAGCTGCTGGATCGTGTGTTGGCGAAGTCTTCTGTAATGACGCTCCAGGAGAGTGAGGATCCATTTGCAGTTTTATTACAAGCTTGGTCGTACAAACAGGGTCAATCGCCAGCAGACGCAACAGTAGGGATAAGGCAACTCGTAATCCAGGTACAGGCATAAGGTCAGTGCAGGCAGCAAGCTACAACAATCAGTCCAGTAAAGAATATAGTCCAAGGCAGACAGCAAACAATCACGGAGGGAAAAACAGTCCAGAGTAAATCCACGGGTAGACAGACACAGGCGAAAACGCACAGCAATGATCACCAGGGCTAACAAGACTTCGCAAAGAGAGAGAGTTAGAGAGCACCTAAATAGTCTACTGATGGGAGTCAGGTGCAACGGTAATCAGAGCCAGGTATGTGGGAAATGAAGTTCAGGGGTTTAATACTCAGGAGAGGGTTCCCTCTGGTGGTGAGCAGGAGGAACAGCGAGAGCCTCGTTTGTGACAACCGCATTGAATAACAGATTCACTACATGGAACAGATAGTCCCCAAAAAAATCTAAAGGAAGTTTGTCCTATATCTGAGAGATATAAGAAAGGGAAAAAAAAGGTCAACATGTATTGAATCCCTTATTTTTGGCACTAAACAGTCTCTATATATAGTACCAGTCAAAAGTTTGGACACACCTACTAATTCAAGTGTTTTTCTTTCTTTTTACTATTTTCTACATTGTAGAATAATAGTGAAGGCATCAAAACTATGAAATAATACATATGGAATCATGTAGTAACCAAAAACATGTTAAACAAATCAAAATGTATTTTATATTTGAGATTCTTCAAAGTAGCCACCCTTTGCCTTGATGACAGCGTTGCACACTCTTGGCATTCTCTCAACCAGCTTCACCTGGAATGCTTTTCCAACAGTCTTGAAGGAGTTCCCACATATGCTGAGCACTTGTTGTCAGCTTTTCGTTCACTCTGCGGTCCAACTCAATTGGGTTGAGGTTGTGTGATTGTGGAGGACAGGTCATCTGATGCAGCACTCCAGCGCTCTCCTTCTTGGTCAAATAGCTCTTACACAGCCTGGAGGTGTGTTGGGTCATTGTCCAGGCTCTGTCGTAGCCGGCCGCGACTGGGAGACCCATGGGGCGGCGCACAATTGGCCCAGCGTCGTCCAGGGTATGGGAGGGAATGGCCGGCAGGGATGTAGCTCAGTTGGTAGAGCATGGCATTTGCAATGCCAGGGTTGTGGGTTCGATTCCCACGGGGGGCCAGTATGAAAAAATAAAAATAACAATAATGTATGCACTCACTAACTGTAAGTCGCTCTGGATAAGAGCGTCTGCTAAATGACTAAAAATGTAAAAAATTTAAAAAATGTCCTGTTGAAAAACAAATGATAGCCCCACTAAGCCCAAAACAGATGGAATGCTGTGGTAGCCATGCTGGTTAGGTGTGCCTTGAATTCTAAATAAATCACAGACCGTGTCATCAGCAAAGCACCCCCACACCATAACACCTCGTCCTCCATGCTTCACGGTGGGAACTACACATGCGGAGATCATCCGTTCACCCACACTGCGTCTCACAAAGACACGGCGGTTGGAACCAAAAATCTCCAATTTGGACTCCAGACCAAAGGACACATTTCCACCGGTCTAATGTCTATTGCTTTTGTTTCGTGGCCCAAGCAAGTCTCTTCTTATTATTATTCTTAGTAGTGGTTTCTTTGCAGTAATTCGACCATGAAGGCCTGATTCACACAGTCTCCTCTGAACAGTTGATGTTGAGATGTGTCTGTTACTTCAACTCCGTGAAGCATTTATTTGGGCTGCAATTTCTGAGGCTGGTAACTCTAATAAACCTATCCTCTGCAGCAGAGGTAACTCTGGGTCTTCCTTTCCTGTGGCGGTCCTCATGAGAGGCAGTTTCATCATTGCACTTGATGGTTTTTGCGACTGCACTTGAAGAAACTTTCAAAGTTCTTGACCTTTTTCGTATTGACTGACCTTCATGTCTTAAAGTAATGATGGACTGTCGTTTCTCTTTGCTTATTTGATCTGTTCTTGCCATAATACGGACTTGGTCTTTCACCAAATAGGGCTATCTTCTGTATACCTAGTCACAACATAACTGATTGGCTCAAACGCATTAAGAAGGAAAGAAATATGTATGTATGTACGTGTATGTATGTATATGTAGGTATGTATGTATGTATGTATGTATGTATGTATGTATGTATGTATGTATGTATGTATGTATGTATGTATATATGTGTATGTATATATGTATATGTATGTATATATATATATATATATATATATATATATATATATATAACACAGATATATATATATATATATATATATATATATATATATATATATATATATATATATATATATATATATATATATACATAAACATGGGGGATTGGAAGTGATGCAGACAATGACATTGATGGAAGTTACAATCTATCTGCAATATTAAGCTGATCTACCCCCTAAAAAATAAAAAATGAAAATAAATTCCACACATTAACTTTTAATAAGGCACACCTGTTAATTGAAATGCATTCCAGGTGACTACCTGATGAAGCTGGTTGAGAGAATGCCAAGAGTGTGCAAAGCTGTCATCAAGGCAAAGGTGGCTACTTTGAAGATACTCAAATATAAAATATATTTTGATTTGTTGGTGTCTTCCCTATTATTCTACAATGTAGAAAATAGACAAAATAAAGAAAAATCCTCGAATGAGTAGGTGTGTCCAAACTTTTGACTGGTACTGTACTTCCATACATTTTTTCAACTGGTACAGGGGGACCTTCAGTCAAGTCTTGTAAAGCCTGTGAGTGTCCTAGAGCAAAACATGCACCAACATGTACCTGTTCGTGAGAGTCTCACCTTTCCACAGAGGGGTCATATTAATGTGTAGCCCAAACTGTTCAAACGCTACAGACAGAAGTTGGCAGATCGACCCCTTGTGGGGGTCAAACCGTTTGGACGCTACAGACGATATTGTGAGAAGACCGATTTTCGGGATGTCTCATGATCTGACAAACACCACTCTAGCTCTGTGACCTTTCACCCCGCAGATGCGGAAGTGCAACATAGGCGGATGCGGTGGATTGAGACGCATCCAATTAAAAAACAGATATCTCTAGCTTAAACTGACAGATGTATTATGCTAATTATTTTAGCGGGGGCGCAGACCTCGACCTTAGGGGTTTAAAAAACATAGGCTATATTCACTATTCTCTCCATTCAATAGGCTATGAATATAATTTTTGACTAGTCTACGCTTTCATCGTTTTATGCATGCATGAATCTAACAGAGTTCCATCTCTGGTGGCAGGTAATCTAGCGGTTAAGAGCGTTAGGCCAGTAACTGAAAGGTTGCTGGTTCGAATCCCTGAGCCAACATGATTAAAAATATGTAAATGTGCCCTTGAGCAAGGCACTTGACCCTAATTGCTCCTGTAAGTCGCTCTGGATAAGAGCGTCTGCTAAATGAAAGAAACATTTTAAATCAATCTAAAAAAGTGATTTGAATAGCCTAAAAATTATAGGTAGCCAGGGGACTAATAATGAGATAGAACAAACAATATAGAAAAATCGAATGACAAGTTTAATCAATTAAAGCTTATTAAGAAGGAAAAATCCCTAAACAAAATTGTCAATCCTCCTACTACACCTATCAAAAAGCTTTAAGACAAGTTAAAGTTATGAACAGTAGCCTATTTTCCAAATATTCTAATAGACTTAGGTGTCCTAAAGTTGCAGCTTAAAAATAAAAAGAACAAGAATGAAAGTGGGAGTCTATAGACCTAGGTTATTCTCAATCACAGCTTTATGAGAGATTGAAAAAACAATATTAAGAGAAAAGGGTGAGGCAAATAAAGCAATTATCATCCAGTTCTATCCAGTGCATGATTTATAACCTAACTCACTATAGCAAGACAGCCTGTTCCTCATCAGTTGACTGTCACTTTGCTCCGTCATGTGCGCGCCACACAGACAAACCTCTTCCATGCTGAAGCTCCACCAGAAAGGAATATTAGAAAAGATTTGCCGTCACTTAGCCTCTGCCCAGGCTTTCAACATTATCTTTCATCATGATTCGTCCAGTTATAGCATACGATTTCACGCTATAGCCCAACTGTGTTTTTTTTTTACACTGGGAAGAGTGTGCGTGTGTGTGTGTGTGTGTGTGTGTGTGATCACACTCTGACTGGGGGTTAGATAAGCCTAAGCCAGTGGTAGTCACTAATATTTCTGGGGGAGCCACCTTTGTAAAACAAAATCACTGGGTGTGCTGCCATACCCATCGGAGAATGGGGGTTAGGGGGTCACAAAGTCAAATTGATTCATACATGATATTAAATGAATTTATACATGATATTGAACATACTATTAACCTAGACCATCAAGCTATTTGATTCTCTGATTCTTTATTGTAGCACAATTAGGAGTATCAGAAACGTGCAAAATATTTTGACGAATCTTTAGAATCTGACCTTATTGCCATTATCTCAATAAAAGTTATAGCACAAAATATGTCAAATCACGTAATGGCAAATTTCAGTCTGAAGGAAGGAAGGAAGTATGCTTTGGAGTGATTGAAATACATCAGAAAGGTATTGAAAAGTTTAGGAAAACATCAGAGATGATCTTCAAACAATCTTATGTATGATCCTTTATGAAGAATCAATTATTTTCCCTCAGTTATTCTGTGAAGATTAATCACTCTACCTTCTAACGAGTCCTGCACAGCTTTTGTCGTAGGTGGAAACAGAAAACACGTATACTGTATGTTCCTGAAAGTCTTAGCTTTCAGGATGGGGTCATAGTCGGTAATACTGTAGCTCCAACCGTTCAAAATCTAGAGCCAAATTCGTAGGAAGAAAACAATTTCGAGATGCGCCAGAAACCACTTTTACTGCTGTTTGTCCCAGCCGCCAATAAGGTTACTCACGTAACCATGGTTCTATGAACTAAGAGGCGCATTCAGCTGACTGAGGAAAACACAAAACAACAAATGTTTTCAAATTATTACCACAAGCCATCAATTAAGTCGCCAAGAGATGCATGCGTGCAATGACTATGCCTGACCTAAGCAATGTTCGCCAAACAATGCCCAGGGTCCTAATTGGTAAGTTCATGTTTTAAGTAGCCCTGCTCAGTCTCCTGAGTGGCGCAGTGGCCTAAGGCACTGCATCGCAGTGCTAACTGTGCCACTAGAGATCCTGGTTCGAATCCAGGCTCTGTCGCAGCCGGCCGTGACCGGGAGACTCATGGGCGGCGCACAATTGGCCCAGCGTCGTCCAGTGTAGGGGAGGGAATGGCCGGCAGGGATGTAGCTCAGTTGATAGAGCATGGCGTTTGCAACGCCAGGGTTGTGGGTTCGTTTCCCACGGGGGGCCAGTATAAAAAAATATTTATTCACTAACTGTAAGTCGCTCTGGATAAGAGTGTCTGCTAAATGACTAAAATGTAAATGTGTTGTGTGTAGTGTTGGGGAGTAGCAGTGGTAACCTAGGAGGGAACAGAACACTTGGCTAGACTAGCAGCAGATGCATATTTAACAGATCTCTCTTGTTAGAAAACTCACTTACAGTGCCTTCAGAAAGTATTCACACACCTTTACTTTTTTCACATTTTGCTGTGTTACAGCCTGAATTTAAAATTGATACAATTGAGATGTTGTGTCATTGCCCTACACACAATACCCCATAATGTGAAAGTGGAATTATGTTTTTTGAAATGTTTACAAATTTATAAAAAATGTAAAGCTGAAATGTATTTGGGTCAATCAGTATTCAACCCCTTTGTTATAGCAATTTCAAACATAGATTCAACCACAACGACCAGGGAGGTTTTCTAATGCCAAGCAATACCCATCTAAGCAAAACACTGAATATCCGTTTGAGCATGGTGAAGTTATTAATTACACTTTGGATAGTGTATCAATAAACCCAGTCACTACAAAGATGCAGGCGTCTTTCCTAAATCAGTTGCCGGAGAGGAAGGAAACCACTCAGGGATTTCACCATGAAGCCAATAGTGACTTTAAAACAGTTACAGAGTTTAATGGCTGTGATAGGAGAAAACTGAGGATGGATCAACAACATTGTTGTTACTCCACAATTCTAACCTAAATGACAGAGTGAAAAGGAGGAAGGCCGTACAGAAAGAAAATATTCCAAAACATGCATCCTGTTTTCAATAAGGCACTAAACTGAAACTGAAAGAAAGAAATTAACTTTATGTCCTGAATACAAAGTGTTATGTTTTGGGCAAATCCAACACAACACATCACTGAGTACCGCTCTTCATATTTTCAAGCATGGTGGTGGCTGCATCATGTTATGTGTATGCTTGTCATCGGCAAGGACTAGGATTTTGCCTGTGCTTAGGCAAAATCCTAGATGAAAACCTGGTTCAGTCTGCTTTCCAACAGACACTGGGAGACAAACGCACCTTTCAGCAGGACAATAACCTAAAACACAAGGCCAATTATACACTGGAGTTGCTTACCAAGACAACATTGAATGTGCCTGAGCGGCCCAGTCATAGTTTTGACTTAAATCAGCTTGAAAATATATGGCAACTTGAAAATGGCTGTCTAGCAATGATCAACAACCAACTTACCCAGAAAGACTCACTGCTGTAATCGCTGCCAAAGGTGATTCTAACATGTATTGACTCAGGGGTGTGAATACTTATGTAAATTAGATATTTCTGAATTTCATTTTCAATACATTTGCAAAAAAATTCTAAAATCATGTTTTCACTTTGTTATTATGGTGTATTGTGTTCAGTCTGTAACACAACAACATGTGGAATAAGTCAAGGGGTATGAATACTTTCTGAAGGCAATGTAGGAGACAGCTGACAGCCCAGCCGACACACACACACACGCAACCGTGCACTGACCAGATGTGTGTATGTATGCGTGCATGTGCGATGTACACTACCAGTCAAAAGTTTGGACCAACCTACTCATTCAAGGGTTTTTCTTTATTTTTACTATTTTTGGTATTGTATAATAATAGTGAAGACATCAAAAATATGAAATAACACATGTGGAATCAGGTAGTAACCAAACAAGTGTTAAACAAATCAAAATATTTTTATGAAGACACACCTGTTAATTGAAATGCATTCCAGGTGACTACCTCATGAAGCTGGTTGAGAGAATGCCAAGAGTGTGCAAAGCTGTCATCATGGCAAAGGTTGGCTATTTGAAGAATATTTTGATTAGTTTAACACTTTTTTGGTTACTACATGATTCCATATGTGTTATTTCATAGTTTTGATGTCTTCACTATTATTCTACAATGTAGAAAATAGTAAAAATAAAGAAAAACCCTTGAATGAGTAGGTGTGTCCAAACTTTGGACTGGTACTGTATATGTGTGTATGTGTACGTGAATATGTGTGTGTGTGCTGCATGTATACCTCAATTTGTGTGTGTGTGTGATGTGCATGTGTGTGTGTGTTGTCTGAGACGGCGGTGATGAGTGAGGTTTTCTCAGCACGTTACAATTATTCCTCCCTCTCATCCACAGTAAAGGCATGGCAATGCAATTTACACATTAGAATCAGAGCCATGTGACAAAGGCCGGGCCATTAGCAACCCATTCAAGTGTTGTTCTGCGAGACAGCACTTTGGGACTGCACTTACATATGCCCATCGCTTTCCTCCGCACCACTACACCCACTAGATTATCCCTCATCCCTCTTCCCTCACCCGTCTTCCCTCACACGTCTTCCCTCACCCATCTCGCTCTACCCCTACTGCCAAGTGAACAAGAAAAATAGAGGGAGCAAAAAGGATTATAGGAAAACAAGAGGCGGAAGAGTGAAAACAACTTAAGAGCCGAGGGGTGTAATTTAGGTTTATTTGTATGGATGGAGAGAGAGAGCAGCAGTCTGGACTCCATTTGGGGGACAGGGGGTTCCTAACTGGTGTTTTACCCTGTCTGGACCAACATATAAACACATACAGTTAGACTGGGAGTCTTTGAAAAACAAACACACAACGTCACTGTAAGGAGTGCTATCACTTATAAGATACAGGAGATAAAGAGTTCCCTACCAATCTGATTCGTCCACTTCAACCCACTCTGGAGCCCCAATATACCCAGCGTAAGCAATATAACAGTGCCTTGCTTACTAATTAATTCTCACCTTGTTTATTTTACCAATGGGCAAGCTAAATGAAAACCAACAAGCTTTCACAGTCTCACATCAGAATTAGATGTTCATCCATGTTTCTCCAACGTCATGTTTCAAAGTTGTTCCAAACGTCAAATTTCGAAGTATTTGGTTACTTCTCTGTATCGTTCCAAGGTTAAGTTTAGCTATCAACTCCGAATACTTCGCCAAGTGTACTTTCCCTGGCTAGCCTAGCTCATGTGAAAATGCCTAACCGGGGAAATAAAAAGAAAGGTTATGAAACAGGTCTACGCCATCTTGGAAACAGGTGCTGCACGAGTGAAATCCCCGGTTTTGTTTGGAAGGATTTTGGAGTCATTGTGGACAAGGACTGCAACCCGGTAGATGGGTACACAGTCAGCAAAAAGATCAAGCAGGTATTTGTTTACAATAGGCTAATTCAGTTTATTATCATTAATTAATTATGTTAATTCAGGCTTTCGTTCATTTAGAGCAGGGGTGTTCAACCTTTTCTTTCCCAGGGACCCCCTCCCAGGCAAACCAGCGACCCAGGGACCCCCATTATACGTTTGCATAAAATGTGCTGTCTTGTCTGATCATCCGGTGAATGATGATGGCAAGGAAAAGTAATCAACATTTATTTTAAAATGAATAGATTTGGTCGTTTTTCATTATTTTGACCTCAAGAAGCTGATTAAACAGCATGATCATTACACTGGTGCACCTTGTGCTGAGGACAATAAAAGGCCATTCTAAAATGTGCAGTTTTGTCACACACAATGCCACAGATGTCTCAAGTTTTGAGGAAGTGTGCAATTGGCATGCTGACTGCAGGAACGTCCACCAGAGCTGCTTCCAGAGAATTTCATGTTCATTTCTCTACCATAAGCCGCCTCCAACGTTGTTTTAGAGAATTTGGCAGTATGTCCAACTGGCCTAACAACTGCAGACCACGTGTAACCATGCCTGCCCAGGAACCTACACATCCGGCTTCTTCACCTGCCGGATCGTCTGACACTAGCCACCCGGACAGCTAATGAAACTGTGGGTTTGCACAACCGAAGGTATGGGCAGGCTTAAGCTACAGACACCGAACACAATTGCATTTTATCGATGGCAATTTGAATGCACAGAGATAAGATCCTGAGACCAATTGTTGTGCCATCACCTCATGTTTCAGCATGATTATGAACGGTCCCATGTCGCAAGGATCTGACCACAATTCCTGGAAGCTGAAAATGTCCCCGTTCTTCCATGGCCTGCATATTCACCAGACATGTCACCCATTGAGCATGTTTGGGGTGCTCTGGATCGACGTATATGACAGCATGTTCCAGTTCACGCCAATATCCAGTAACTTCGCACAGCCATTGAAGAGGAGCGGGACAACATTCCACAGGCCACAGTAAACAGCGTGATCAACTCTATGCGAAGGAGATGTGTTGTGCTGCATGAGGCAAATGATGGTCCCACCAGATACTGACTGGTTTTCTGATCCATGCCCCTACCTTATTTTAAGGTATCTGTGACCAACAGATGCATATCTGTGAAATCCATAGTTTAGGGCCTAATGAATTTATTTCAATTGACTGATTGCTTATATGAACTGTAACTCAGTAAAATCTTTGAAATTGTTGAATGTTGGATTTATATTCTTGTTCAGTGTACATATTTTTGTGGACCCTCAGCAGTACCTCTTCGGACCTCTAGAGGGCCGCGGACCCCCGGTTGAATACCCCTGGTAAAAGTTTGAGTAGGCTAAAGCCTATTTTTGCAGCCTATATTCGATTCTGAGAATCGTTTATTTAGGTTTCAATTATACTATTTGAATAATCTAAACAATATTGAATGTAAAGGTCTTGTTTTGTTATGTCGGCTATAGGCTTTTTTGTCAGAGCGATTTGAGTAGTCAATGTGCCGCATCTCATTGTAAAAATATATATCTTTCTTAATTCATGGCGTGGTTTCCTTTTATCCAAATTTTGAATAGACTTGCAGACAAATTAATTCATGCAGGGAGGGTAATAATAGCCTACTACTTCATGAAAACAATTAAATAAATAGATGTTATTTAGCGAGTCACGGATCGGCTCAACAATTCTATGCGGGTGGGTCGGGTTGCCGAGAAAAATCTGTCCTGATATCGGGTGGTGCTCAGGAATTGTTTTGGCTGGCATTGGGCGGGTGCGGCTCCAAACAACTGACCCGTGCATGACTCTACTCCAAGGTCTTCTCTGTGTGTGTGTGTGTGTGTGTGCGAGCGTGCGTGCGTGCGTGCGTGCATACGTAGGTGTGTAGGTGTGTGTCTGTGTGTGTAATTGTCTTAGCTGCATGGGGTGAGCTGTGAGTTTGTGAGTATGTGAATACAAAGTGCTGACTAAGGGGCTGTCCAGAACAGCATCTTATCTGAGGCGTGACGTGTGGAGGCAGGCTGGCTATCAGGGAGAGGAATCTAACAGTTCCACCATAGCTCCTTCTATTGTAAGAGATATATTTACTGTGTCCTCTTCTGGGGGGAAAAAGGAGATGATACGAGGACTGAAGGGTGGAAAGGGCTAGAGGGGACCTGAAGCACTCTGCCACACACACACACACACAAGCATCTGCACGTGTACAGCGCACACCAATTAGTAGGCACACACACGGACATAATATGCACACACACATACACACACACACTCAAACGCATATTAGGCGACGTCTAATATTAAGGTAGTCTCGAGGTATTGCTCGCCTAAAGTAGAGTACCTCATGATAAGCTGTAGACCACACTATGTACCAAGAGAGTTTTCATCTATATTTTTCGTAGCCATCTTTTTACCACCACAAACTAACGCTGGCACTAAGACCGCACTCAATGAGCTGTATAAGGCCATAAGCAAACAAGAAAATGCTCATCCAGAAGCGGTGCTCCTAGTGGCCTGGGACTTTAATGCAGGCAAATTTAAATCCAGCATGTCACATGGGCAACCAGAGAAAGAAAACCTCTAGACCACCTTTACTCCACACACAGAGACACGTACAAAGCTCTCCCTCGTCCTCCATTTGGCAAATCTGACCATAATTCTATCCTCCTGATTCCTGCTTACAAGCAAAAACTAAAGCAGGAAGTACCAGTGACTCGCTCAATACGGAAGTGGTCAGATGACGCAGATGCTACGCTACAGGACTGTATTGCTAGCACAGACTGGAATGTGTTCCGGGATTCATCCAATGGCATTGAGCAGTATACCACCTCAGTCACCGGCTTCATCAATAAGTGCATTGACGACGTCGTCCCCACAGTGACCGTACGCACATATCCCAACCAGAAGCCATGGATTACAGGCAACATCCGCACCGAGCTAAAGACTAGAGCTTCCGCTTTCAAGGAGCGGGACACTAATCCGGACGCTTATAAGAAATCTCGCTATGCCCTCAGACGAACGATCAAATAGGCAAAGCGTCAATAAAGGACTAAGATTGAATCCTACTACACCGGCTCTGACGCTCGTCGGATGTGGCAGGGCTTGCAAACTTTTACGGACTACAATGGGAAACCCAGCCACAAGCTGCCCAGTGACACGAGCCTACCAGATGGGCTAAATGCCTTTATGCTCACATCGAGGCAAGCAACACTGAAGCATGCATGAGAGCACCAGCTGTTCCAGATGACTGTGTGATCACGCTCTCCATAGCCGATGTGATCAAGACCTTTAAACAGGTAAACATTCACAAGGCCAGACGGATTACCAGGACATGTACTCAGAGCATGCGTGGAGCAACTGGCAAGTATCTTCACTGACATTTTCAACCTCTCCCTGACCGAGTCTGTAATACCTACATGTTTCAAGCAGACCACCATAGTCCATGTGCCCAAGAAAGCGACAGTAACATGCCTAAATGACTACCACCCCGTAGCACTCACGTCGGTAGCCATGAAGTGCTTTGAAAGGCTGGTCATGGCTCACATCAACACCATCATCCCGGAAACCCTAGACCCACTCCAATTTGCATACCGCCCAAATAGATCCACAGATGACATAATCTCAATTGCACTCCACACTGCCCTTTCCCACCTGGACAAAAGGAACACATATGTGAGAATGCTGTTCATTGACTACAGCTCAGCGTTCAACACCATAGTGCCCACAAAGCTCATCACTAAGCTAAGGTCCCTGGGACCTTGTCCTGGCAGTGTGGTGCCAGGACAACAACCTCTCCCTCAATGTGAGCAAGACAATGGAGATGATCGCGGACTACAGAAAAAGGAGGGCCGAACACACCCCCATTCACATCGACAGGGCTGTAGTGGAGCGGGTCGAAAGTTTCAACTTCCTTGGTGTCCACATAACTAACAAACTATCATGGTCCAAACACACCAAGAAAGTCGTGAAGAGGGCACGACAACGCCTTTTCCCCTTCAGGAGACTGAAAACAATTTGGCATGGCTCCCCAGATCCACAGCTGCACCATTGAGAGCATCCTGACTGGTTGCATCACCAACTGGTATGGCAGCTGCTTGGCATCCGACCGCAAGGCGCTACAGAGGGTAGTGCGTACAGCCCAGTACATCACTGGGGCAAAGATTCCTGCCATCCAGGACCTATATACTAGGCGTTGTCAGAGGAAGGCACAAATATTTGTCAAAGACTCCAGTCACCTAAGTCATAGACCGTTCTCTCTGCTACCGCACAGCAAGCGGTACCGGAACGCCAAGTCTAGGTCCAAAAGGCTCCTTAACAGCTTCTACCCCCAAGCCATAAGACTGCTGAACAATTAATCAAATGCACATCTCGCTGACAAAAAGAGGAGAAAAAAACGATCCTGTACTTTTCCAAAGGTGTGTTCCTTCATGAATCACTCTTCTATGATTCACTGTCTAGCTACAGATAACTGTAATCAGCAGTTCTGAAAAAAGATAGGAGAGAAAGTGAAGTGACGAAATAGTCAGACGTCAAGAAACAAACCTCAAGCACGGATCGGGTATGGGGACTCGCAACAATCAAGGCCTGCACTCTCATCCTCTCACCACCCACCCACCCAACTCCCCCTCCCCCCTCTCACCCTCTCCTCTCCTTCCCTCTTTTTCGGCCTACTCTCCATACAGTCTGCCAGTGCTTGTTCTGACTGACTTTGTTTTAGAATAAATTAACACACAGTTCTAACTGGTTAATGTATATAATGTTGGTCTACAATACAAACTGTCATTATCCCAAACTGCTCAAACTGTTAACATCCACCCACAGACACTCTCCCTTGTGGGTGTACACTACCGGTCAAAGGTTTTAGCACACCTACTCATTCAAGGGTTTTTCTTTATTTTTACTATTTTCTACATTGTAGAATAATTGTGAAGACAACAGAACTATGAAATAACACATATGGAATCGTCTAGTAACCAAAAAAGTGTTAAACAAATATATTTTATATTTGAGATTCTTCAAATAGCCACCATGTGCCTTGATGACAGCTTTGCACACTTGGCATTCTCTCAACCAGCTTCACCTGGAATGCTTTTCCAACAGTCTTGAAGGAGTTCCCACATATGCTGAGCACTTGTTGGCTGCTTTTCTTTCACTCTGCGGTCCGTCTCATCCCAAACCATCTCAATATGGTTGAGGTCGGGGGATTGTGGAGGCCAGGTCATCTGATGCAGCACTCCATCACTCTCCTCCTTGGTAAAATAGCCCATACACAGCCTACAGGTGTGTGGGTCATTGTCCTGTTGAAAAACAAATGATAGTCCCACTAAGCCCAAACCAGATGGGATGGCGTATCGCTGCAGAATGCTGTGGTAGCCATACTGGTTAAGTGTGCCTTAAATTCTAAATACATCACAGACAGTGTCACCAACAAAGCACCCCTACATGATAACACCTCCTCCTCCATGCTTTACTAAGGGAAATACACATGCAGAGATCATCCGTTCACCCACACTGCGTCTCACAAAGACACGGGGGTTGGAACCAAAAATCTCCAATTAGGACTCCAGACCAAAGGACACATTTCCACCAGTCTAATGTCCATTGCTCGTGTTTCTTGGCCCAAGCAAGTCTCTTTTTCTTATTGGTGTCCTTTAGTAGTGGTTTCTTTGCAGCAATTCGACAATGAAGGCCTGATTCACACAGTCTCCTCTGAACAGTTGATGTTCAGATGTGTCTGTGACTTGAACTCTGTGAAGCATTTATTTGGGCTGCAATTTCTGAGGCTGGTAACTCTAATGAACTTATCCTCTGCAGCAGAGGTAACTCTGGGTCTTCCATTCCTGTGGCGGTCCTCATGAGAGCCAGTTTCATGATAGCGCTTGATGGTTTTTGCGATTGCACTTGAAGAAACTTTCAAAGTTCTTGAAATGTTCAGTATTGACTGATCTTCATGTCTTAAAGTAATGATGGACTGTCATTTCTCTTTGCTTATTTGAGCTGTTCTTGCCATAATATGGACAAATAGGGCTTCTGTATACCCCACCCACCCCCAACCTTGTCACAACACAACCGATTGGCTCAAACGCATTAAGAAGGAAAGAAATTCCACAAATTAACTTTTAATAATGCACACCTGTTAATTGAAATGCATTCCAGGTGACTACCTCATGAAGCTGGTAGAGAGAATGCCAAGAGTGTGCAAAGCTGTCATCAACGCAAAGGGTGGCTATTTGAAGAATCTCAAATATAAAATGTATTTTGATATGTTTAACACTTTTTTGGTTACTATTTGATTCTATGTGTTATTTCATAGTTTTGATGTCTACACTATTATTCTATAATGTAGAAAATAGTAAAAATAAAGAAAAACCCTTGAATGAGTAGGTGTTTTAAAACTTTTGACCGGTAGTGTACAGTGACACGGTCTGTCTCTGTCATAACAGATGAACAGGCAGTCGTTCGAGATAGAGCAGTGGTATGCAGACAGCCTCTGACAGGGAGAGGTAGCGGGGTGGCAGGTAGCTTAGTGGTTAAGAGAGTTGTGCCAGTAACTGAAAGGTTGCTGGTTCTAATCCCAGAGCCGACTAGGTGAAAAATCTGCCGATGTGCCCTTGAGCAAGGCACTTAGCCGTAATTGCTCATGTAAGTCCCTCTGGATAAGAGCGTCTGCTAAAATGTAAATGGAGAGAAATTTAGTTTTTCTCTTCATCTGAGTCGGGTTGAGAAAAAGCTCTTCTCATTTAAGTGGATCGACAGTGCACCCTTAAACGACATCGACTTCAAGTCAATAGAACAAGACAGGCGTCAATGATCCTTTCTGACAGATAGCCCAGATTTACACACACTCATTACCTACCGCCTTGGTCAGCCTATAGCCTGACCACTAAGAAGGCTGAAAGAGATTCACTTCAAGGGTTGAGCGGTAGTCACACTTAACAGTCTGATAACGAGAAGTGGCGGATAGAAATCTATATCACTACTGTAGCCTGCTTGTATGGAAGTGTATTAAGAGGTCTGCTAAGAGGTCTGGACCTTTATGGCACAGGAGTTATAGGGTTAATGCCCTGTGATTAAAGGGTCACTGGTTCAAGCCTTGTTTAGGCTATTTCCTTTGAAACCACACTACAGCCGTACGGTACGATTGTTCTGTAAGTAGCCTACAACAGTGTCCTTGCTTTGTGATCATCTCTAAGCACTACGCTGCTAACAGCTGGGCTGATGGAACAACTACCTTGTTGTTCTCAGTGTTTCTGTATATCTATGTAGGACACAAACACACACGTGTACCTGCATGTGACGAAAACACACACACACACCTGAATGTGACACGGATTCCAAGTCGGCAGGTGTCATCCGTTCACACCTCTCCAGACGGATTCTCAACAGGTGCGGCCGCCGTGCACTGTGGGTAATTGACGTCGAGTGCAGCCGGGCTGAAAGTGGTGCAGCGCCAAATCAGCTCAACAAACAATGGAAAGTACTTTCTGATTACCTCAGAGTTTTGCTGCGTCTCAAATGATACCCTGTCACCCAGTATAATACACTACTTCAGTCTTTCTATACAGCTCTACATGGGAATAGGGAATCATTTAAGACACCACTGTTATGCTTTTTAAAGTACTCTATACTGTAATATTCGTGAGTCAGTCTTTACCCCATAGGCTCTCTCTCTCTCTCTCTCTCTCTCTCTCTCTCTCTCTCTCTCTCTCTCTCTCTCTCTCTCCCTCCCTCTCTCCCCATCTCTCCTTCTCCCCTCCCTGTTCCACTGTCTTCACTAATTTGGTAATTAGAATTCAGATTTCCATGTCGCAGGGTGTGCCTATAAAACAGCTGCTTGGGAGTAGAATTACCTTGCTGTAGATAGGGAGCCCTGTGGAGAGGAGAGCGTACGCTGACTGCAGCTAGTACATAAATATACAGTATAGCTCTCCAAGGCTACGGCAGACAACTTTTGGGGAAAACACTTCTTTGCCTGGATCTGAGATTGAAAACCAATAACACTATGAGCTGGTATCTCGGGCAATCATTAAGCCTAGCTGTGTATGCTTTTTATTCCAGGCCTTCCTGGGGTACAAGCAGGAAAATGCTTAATCTGTGTCTGGTAAACATTCTAAATGTTAGTCATTCAGCAGACGCTCTTGTGCCTTACAGGGGCAATTAGTGTTAAGTGCCTTGCTCAACGGCATATCAAAATATTTTTCACTTAGTCAGCTAAGGGATTTGAACCAGCACCCTTTCGGTTACTGGCCCAACACTCTTAACCTCTAGGCTACCTGCCGCCCTCAGGAAGGACACCAGTCCTTTAAACACTAACATAGAGCTATGATTCTAGAACACACCCTGACCTGTTCCTGTCTTATTCCATTGTAGACCAAGTCTACTGTGGAAGGGCTTACAATTGGCTCCCAGGACTGATACACTTCCTGAAGAATCTGGAGATCGATGACATCACTGTTTAATCTTGCCTCATCATATTTTGGTTCCTGTCCAAACCTAGTCCACTCTGCTACTGTGTGTGTGTGTATGTGTGTGTGTGTGTGTGTGTGTGTGTATGTTTGTGTGTGTGTGTCAAATCACATTTTATTTGTCACATGCTTGGTAAACAACTGGTGTGGACAAACAGTGAAATGCTTACTGACGGGCCCTTCCCATCAATGCAGGGAAAGAAAATAGAGAAATAATAGAAAAATAAAACAATAATAAAAGTAATAATAAATTCACAATGAGTAATGATAACCTCAGGGTCCTGTTGGTTCCAGACTTGGTGCATCGGTACCACTTGCCGTGCGGTAGCAGAGAGAACAGTCCATGACTTGGATGGCTGTAGTCTTTGACAATTTTTAAGGCCTTCCTCTAAGATGTGTATGTGTGTGTGTGTGTGTGTGTCCTCTCCCTGCTCTCTCCTCTCTGCTGCAGGCGTCTGGGTCTCAGTGGGCCCATCTGGTCTCCATAGTGTAGAATCTGGGACACAGCTAGACAGGGGCCCCTAGTCACCCTCCTACAGCACACACACATACACATTTCAACAGAGATGGTGTGGTTACACTTACATTTGTTTACATAGTCTACATACTAAATTAATTCAGACTTTTATAATGTCTTATGATTTCTCAGGAGCAAAGAGATTCTGACACATTCTCCACAACAGAGAGAAGTCAATGTGACCCAGAGAGAGAAAAAGCAGCTGAGAAGTTATTTTATCTGCGGACTAAAGCATCATCATGAGTGCCATATAAGTAGTAGAGTGGGAGAAACAGACTGTGCTATAATCTATTCCTTCATAATTATTCAGTCTGTCACCAGAATATATTTACACAGCAGAATCATCGGGCTGTTTGCTTCAGGGTCGTTATTTGATGAATTTGCAATAAATGTTTCCCACAAACACTTTGTTTTTTACTTACTTACACTGAGCCCTCAGAACAGCCTCAATTCGTCGGGGCATGGACACTACAAGGTGTCGAAAGCGTTCCACAGGCATGCTGGTCCATGCTTCCCATAGTTGTGTCAAGTTGGCTTGATGTCCTTTGGGTGGTGGACCATTCTTGATAAACACGGGAAACTGTTGAGCGGGAAAAACCCAGCAGCGTAGCAGTTCTTGACACAAACCGGTGTGCCTGGCACCTACTACCATACCCCGTTCAAAGGCACTTCAATATTTTGTCTTGCCCATTCAACCTCTGAATGGCACACATACACAATCCATGTCTCTATTGTCTCAAGGCTTAAAATCCTTCTTTAACCTGACTCCTCCACTTCATCTACACTGATTGAAGTGGATTTAACGAGTGACATCAATAACAGCTCATAGCTTTCACCTGGATACACCTGGTCAGTCTATGTCATGGAAAGAGCAGGTGTTCCTAATGTTCCAAATGCGAGCAGAGAAAGAGAGAGAGCGAGGGAGAGAGACAGAGGGGGGGGGAGAGAGCGAGAGAGAGAGAGAGAGAGAGAGAGGGGAGAGAGAGAGAGAGAGAGAGAGAGAGAGAGAGAGAGAGAGAGAGAGAGAGAGAGAGAGAGAGAGAGAGAGAGAGAGAGAGAACAAAAGAGAGGAGTTTAGGATTGCGTCTGTCGTTCTGTCTCTGCTCCACATACTCTCTGATGGAGTAGTTGTGAATATGCATGAGGGAGGAACTACACAGGTGACACGCTTGACTCCTGTTGTTCTGGTTACCTGAACAAAAGCGAGAGAAGACTGTTTTCTCTCTCTCTGAGGAGGAGGAGGAGGAGGAGGAGGAGATGGGGAAGAGGAGGGTAGTCCCCTGAGAACACTTTGCTTTTCTACAGCAAGGAGGATAAAACCCACATGCTAATGATGCAACCATAAAAAAACACTACACTACACACACACCGCACCTCAGAGAACAGGAGGTACACACTTCCACTCCTAAATGTGTTTTAGGGGAAAAAAATAAGCTCCCAATTTTTCTCTGCTCTCATTTAAACCTCTTTTTTCAGAGACGCGGTTAAACTACACATACACTACACACAACCAATCCTGTTCTGTACAAATAAAACAAAGATAATATTAAAATATGTTGTAACTTGATCCACCGTGCAAGTCATCGCTGACCCACAGCGTCTAGACAGAAAATGGTGGAAATTCTGTATTTTTAGAGACCTCAGAGACAGAGAAGGATTAAATTTCAGACAGATATACACAGGCTCAGAGTGTGTGAGCTGAAAAGAGAGAGAGAGGAGAGAGAGAGAGCGAGAGGATACTTTCACAGTGAGAAACAGATACATGGAGTGTGAGGGAGACAGAAGGATCGTTTCTGAGTGAGAGAAAAAAGGGGTTGAGTCTGAGAGAGAGGAAAAAGCATAGTCTTTGAGCGATAGAAGGATGGAGTTTAAGAACAGGTGAAGAGAAGGAGGAAAAAGTACAGGGAGTAGGAGAAGTCCTCCGGGGCAGGGGGGTTAGACAGTAGAGAGAGCTCTAATGTCTTTATTTCAGGTGAGGGGGACCCATGCGTTTACCTGGAGGTCAAAGGGCAGAGGGGAGGTGAGAAGGGTCATAGAGGGCCAGGGACCAGGGGAGAGAGGCTGGGGAGAGGGGGGAGGGAAGGGGGAGAGAAGAAGAGAGGGAAATAGGCTGGGAAGAGCTGGAGAGGGGGAGAGGTGCATGAGAGAGAGCGAGCGAGTGAGCAAGAGAGAGAGAGAGAGTGTGTGTGAGAGAGAGAGAGAGAAAGAGAGAGAGAGAGAGAGAGAGAGAGAGAGAGAGAGAGAGAGAGAGAGAGAGAGAGAGAGAGAGAGAGAAAAGAGAGAAACAGAGAGAAACAGAGAGAGCGAGAGAGAGAGAAGTGATTAATGTGTGTGGAGGCAGAACTGAGGATGACCCTGGGGCTAAAGCACTGGGGCCTACTGTCTGTCTAGCATACACACACACTCACCCCCAACCCCCCCCACACACACACACACACACACACGATTTTGCAGGTGTTAGCATCTTTCGAATTTCGGAAGGGGAGGGGACATTTGACCCATAGACTTACCCGTAATTTGCAAAGAAAGAGGGTGGATATATAAAAAACATGGGGGATTGGAAGTGATGCAGACAATGACATTGATAGAAGTTACAATCTATCTGCAATATTAAGCTGATCTACCCCCCAAAAAAAAAAAAAAAAAAAAAGAGGGTGGAGCTCTTTGTTCCGGTTCGGATCCTCGTTCTATGTCTTCTCTTAACACATATAGACTACCACAGTATGAGTCCTAATTCTCATAAAACCTTGCGGTCAAACAAGGATATGGTTCCAATCGTTTTTCCACCATTCATTTTTCCCATAGGGGATTTTAGAAACACTTCAAATAAGGGCTGTGTTTCGTGTAGGCTTACCCTGGAGTGATGTTTTGATAACCGTGTAAATCTCTCTAGGACAAGGTGACTTTTATCAATATATTTGCCTGTATCTATCCCCCAAAAAATTAAATACTAATTAGCTGCTAATGTGGCTCTTATGAAGAACTACAAATCCCATGATCTGGATGAGACTGCCGAATCAAGGCAAAGGTAAGAATCTCTGGATTAACTATCTAATTATCCAATTGCAGGGATTTGTAGTCTTGCGTGATGTCTACTTTGATGCTAATTAGCATTTTCGAATCTGCGAGTAAATAGAGCTGAATATCTTGATAAAAATCACCTTGTCCTAGAGAGATTTAAACGGTTATCAAAACGTCATGCCAGGGTAAGCCTACATGAAACACAGCCCTTATTTCAAGTGTTTCTAAAATTCCTCATGGGAAAAATGAATGGTGGAAAAACTATTGGGAACCATTTCCCTGTTTGACCACTAGGTTTTATGGGTATTATGACACCTCCACTGTGGGGCTTTATGGACCCAGAACTTAATCGAGCATCAGACCAATTACGCGAGACTTTAGTTCTGGGTAAACCGAGATTGATCTGAAGACAATAGTTTGTGTAATAACCACACTTGCCATTCATCTGTTAGAGCAGCGTGTGTGTGTGTGCTTCAGTCTCCAGAGACGTCATAGCCCAGTTGACAGATAAAAACACACTGATTGAATCTGTTTGTTTCTCAGGGGTATTGTTAACCTGTTTAACCGCTTGGCTTCTTCTTCTTCCCTTTCTTCCTTCCCAGGTCCCCTCACAACAAGCTGATAGTCAGAAACATTACATTTGTCAAATATCTTACATGACATTAGTTGCTGAACATATTATTTGATTGTTACAGTCGATGTTTACTCTGGTGAGAATTCCCTGTCGTTGTCATTCTCAGCGTTGATGATGACATTTGTCTTTTTGCTAATTAATGATTTGTACAGGCAGAGAAAACAAGAGAAAGTAAGACAGATATAGAGATACACATAAAAAAATACTATAGTATATTATGGTATAAATACTATAGTATTAACTGTAATGTTTTTGCAGACTTTACTGTAGTATTTACTGGAGTATATTGTAATATTTACAGATAAATATAGTATAAATACTGTAGTATATACTGTGTTTTTGCAGACTGTAGTATATTGTAGTATTTACTATACTGATTTTGTTTTATTATGTTTGACATAGAAATGGAGGCTTTCTCCTTGATGAAACCTACTGGAAAAATACTAAAAGACCACATTTTCCATAACCTGTGTAGGTAGGTAGGTAGGTAGGTAGGTAGGTAGGTAGGTAGGTAGGTAGGACTGAGGTCTGAATGGATATTTCAGTGCTACTCCTCTTTTCTATAACCTATAGAGAACACATTATATGGTCTATACTTGGCATATAGGTTTCTCACTTACGGGTGGCACAAATTGGGACATAGGGGACGGGAATGAGCAGGGTATATGCAAATTACCTCTTAAGGATCTGACCCTTTTTTTTCAATTTTCGCCTAAAATGACATACCCAAATTTAACTGCCTGTAGCTCAGGACCTGATGCAAGGATATGCAAATTATTGATACCATTTGAAAGGAAACACTTTGAAGTTTGTGGAAATGTGAAATTAATGTAGAAGAATATAACACATTAGATCTGGTAAAAGGTAATACAAACAAAAAAACATGCGTTTTCTATTTCTATTTTTTTGTTCCATCTGTTTTGGCACAATTTAGATTCTGGCCAGTAGATGGAAGCAGTGTTTGTGCAAAGTTTCAGATTGATCCAGTGAAGCATTGCAATACTGGACTATTTTGCCCAAATGTGCCGAATTGATCAATTGACACATTTTCAAGTACATAACTATAGAGAACATACAAAAATGATATGGTAATACAAAATGTACATTTACACACTCCCAGGAATGTCATACATGATGGATCATTAGCTTATACACTAACTTTCACACATCTAGATGGCCGGGCGGGGTGGGTGTGGAGCCAGAGAAAGCAAGGGTTCAAACTGTAGAACTCAGTTCCTACATTTGAATATAAAAATGGATTTTATCAAACAAAACTATGCTATATTTTATCTCTGGGACCCTCAGGATGAAAAATCTGAGCAAGATTACATTATTTACCTTCAGAGGTGAATGTATCAAACCAGCTGCCGTGATAAGTTTTTTGTTGTTGTGCACTCTCCTCAAACAACAGCATGGTATTTTTTCACTGTAATAGCTACTGTAAATTGGACAGTGCAGTTAGATTAACAAGATTTTAAGCTTTCTGCTCATATAAGACATGTCTATGTCCTGGAAAGTTTGCTGTTACTTACAGTGAGGGAAATAAGTATTTGATCCCCTGCTGATTTTGTACGTCTGCCCACTGACAAAGAAATGATCAGTCTATAATTTTAATGGTAGGTTTATTTGAACAGTGAGAGACAGAATAACAACAAAACTATCCAGAAAAACGCATGTCAAACATTTTATAAATTGATTTGCATTTTAATGAGGGAAATAAGTATTTGACCAGTCTCTCAATCAGAAAGATTTCTGGCTCCCAGGTGTATTTTATACAGGTAACGAGCTGAGATTAGGAGCACACTCTTAAAGGGAGTGCTCCTAATCTCAGCTTGTTACCTGTATAAAAAACACCTGTCCACAGAAGCAATCAATCAATCAGATTCCAAACTCTCCACCATGGCCAAGACCAAAGAGCTCTCATAGGATGTCAGGGACAAGATTGTAGACCTACACAAGGCTGGAATGGGCTACAAGACCATCGCCAAGCAGCTTGGTGAGAAGGTGACAACAGTTGGTGCGATTATTCGCAAATGGAAGAAACACAAAATAACTGTCAATCTCCCTTGGCCTGGGGATCCATGCAAGATCTCACCTTGTGGAGTTGCAATGATCATGAGAACTATGAAGAATCAGCCCAGAACTACACGGGAGGATCTTGTCAATGATCTTAAGGCAGCTGGGACCATAGTCACCAAGAAAACAATTGGTAACACACTACGCCGTGAAGGACTGAAATCCTGCAGCGCCCGCAAGGTCCCCCTGCTCAAGAAAGCACATATACAGGCCCGTCTGAAGTTTGTCAATGAACATCTGAATGATTCAGAGGAGAACTGGGTGAAAGTGTTGTGGTCAGATGAGACCAAAATCGAGCTCTTTGGCATCAACTCAACTCGCCGTGTTTGGAGGAGGAGGAATGCTGCCTATGACCCCAAGAACACCATCCCCACCGTCAAACATGGAGGTGGAAACATTATGCTTTGGTGGTGTTTTTCTGCTAAGGGGACAGGACAATTTCAGTGCATCAAAGGGACGATGGACAGGGCCATGTACCGTCAAATCTTGGGTGAGAACCTCCTTCCCTCAGCCAGGGCATTGAAAATGGGTCGTGGATGGATATTCCAGCATGACAATGACCCAAAACACACGGCCAAGGCAACAAAGGAGTGGCTCAAGAAGAAGCACATTAAGGTCCTGGAGTGGCCTAGCCAGTCTCCAGACCTTAATCCCATAGAAAATCTGTGGAGGGAGCTGAAGGTTCAAGTTGCCAAACGTCAGCCTCGAAACCTTAATGACTTGGAGAAGATCTGCAAAGAGGAGCGGAACAACATCCCTCCTGAGATGTGTGCAAACCTGGTGGCCAACTACAAGAAACGTCTGACCTCTGTGATTGCCAGCAAGGATTTTGCCACCAAGTACTAAGTCATGTTTTGCAGAGGGGTCAAATACTTATTTCCCTAATTAAAATGCAAATCAATTTATAACATTTTTGACATGCGTTTTTCTGGATTTTTTTGTTGTTATTCTGTCTCTCACTGTTCAAATAAACCTACCATTAAAATTATAGACTGATCATGTCTTGGTCAGTGGGCAAAAGTACAAAATCAGCAGGGGATCAAATACTTTTTTTCCTCACTGTACAACTGTCATGCTAATTGCATTAGCACACGTTAGCTCAACCATCCCATATACGGGACACCGATCCCACAGAGGTTAAAACGGTAGTGTTTTTGCTGACTGTGGTTCTTTTGCGGACATTACTACAGTATTTACTACAGTGTTTATTTTGCGGATAATACTGTAGTATTTACTATAGTATTCTACAGTATACTCCACAATTCTACAGTAAGTACTACACATGATCAAGGGATACCACTGTCCTGAGTGACGCAGTGGTCTAAGGCACTGCATCGCAGTGCTAGCTGTGCCACTAGAGATCCTGGTTCGAATCCAGGCTCTGTTGTAGCCGGCCGCGACCGGGAGACCCATGGGGCGGCGCACAATTCGTCCAGGGAATGGCCGGCAGGGATGTAGCTCAGTTAGTAGAGCATGGCGTTTGCAACGCCAGGGTTGTGGGTTTGATTCCCATGTGGGGCCAGTATGATTTAAAAAAATAATAATAATGTATGCACTCACTAACTGTAAGTCGCTCTGGATAAGAGCGTCTGCTAAATGACTAAAATGTAAATGTAGTAAGGTATTCTACAGTATATTAGTTTACTAAATAATTATATAGTAAGTTCTGTCGTGTTCTATAGTAAACTGCAGGTTTGGGGTCAATTCCTTTAAAATTCCGGTCAATTCAGGAAGTACACTGAAATGTCCATTTCAATTCCAATTCTCTTCAACGCTTTTCAATGTGTTAAAGGTAGTGTATAAGCTAATGATCCATCATGTATGACATTCCTGGGAGTGTGTAAATGTACATTTTGTATTACCATATCATTTTTGTATGTTCTCTATAGTTATGTACTTGAAAATGTGTCAATTGATCAATTCGGCACATTTGGGCAAAATAGTCCAGTATTGCAATGCTTCACTGGATAAATCTGAAACTTTGCACACACACTGCTTCCATCTACTGGCCAGAATCTAAATTGCGCCAAAACTGCAATATTATATTGTGGCCTTTCTGTTGCATTTCAAAGGTGATGGAACAAAAAAGAAATAGAAAACGCATGTTTTTTGTTTGTATTACCTTTTACCAGATCTAATGACGTAAATGTTTACTTTCTGAATTGACTGGAATTGAAATGAAATTGACCCCAACCCTGAATTGACCCCTAAACTGTAGTATTTATGAATGTGGGTAGAGACTCAGAGAGAGAATGAGATAGAGAGAGAGAGAGAGAGAGAGAGAGAGAGAGAGAGAGAGAGAGAGAGAGAGATACACTAAGTGTACAAACATTAGGAACACCTGCTCTTTCCATGACATAGACTGACCAGGTGAATCCAGCTAAAAAGCTATGATCACTTATTGATGTCACTTGTTAAATCCACTTCAATCAGTGTATATGAAGGGGAGGAGACAGGTTAAAGAATGATTTTCAAACCTTGAGACAATTGAGACATGGATTGTGTATGTGTGCCATTCAGAGGGTGAACAGGCAAGGAAAAATATTAGTGCCTTTGAACAGGATATGGTAGTAGGTGCCAGGTGCAGCGGTTTGAGTGTGTCAAGAACTGGAAGGCTGCTGGGTTTTTCCTGCTCAACAGTTTTCAATGTGTATGAAGAATGGTCCATCACCCAAAGGATATCCAGCCAACTTCACAGAACTTGTCATGACTTCCTCCGAAGCTGCCTTCCCTCCTTGTTCCGGCAGGCTTCGGCGTTCGTCGTCACCGGTCATCTAGCCACTGCCGCTCCATATCTCATCATTCCATTTGTCTTGTCTTGTCAATTACACACACCTGGTTGTTATTCCCCTCATTAGTATGTGTTTAAGTGTTCCCTCTGCCCCCCTTGTCGTTGTGGGTGATTGTCCATTGTGAGGATTAGTAGCTCGGTTGAGCTCAGTATTTTGTATTGCTGGGGTATTTTCCCAGTGTGCATGTTTGTTCCAGTGCGCCTGTTTTGCGCACTGGACTGGTTACGCTGGATTACAGAATAAACTCTGCATACTGTGATTTACCCTCCTGCACCTGACTCCTTCAAATCATGTATCACAGAACCACCCACCAACTATGGAGTCAGCAGGAGAGGAGCGCATGCCTGGAGTCGTGGCACTGGTCCAGGAGCATTCAACAATGGTAGCCAGCTTGGGAGAAGCGATGGATCGGGTTCTCCAGGTCGCCCAACGCCTGGAGAGGAGAGGACCCGATCTGTCGAGACCAGCTGTGCAACCGGATCCAGCCACCCACACCCCAGCACCCAGAGGGATCCATATATCCCGACCACGGAAATTTGACGGGACAGCTGCTCTCTGCCAGGGATTCCTCCTCCAACTGGAGCTCTACTTCTCCAGCATCAGCCCGGCCCCATCGGAGCAGGAGAAGGTGTCCGCCCTCGTCTCCTGCCTCTCGGGGAAAGCCATGGAGTGGGCCAACGCGGTCTGGAACGAAGGAGGAGCCGCGTTGGACAACTACGGGGAGTTCACTCGCCTCTTTCGGGCTGTCTTCGATTACCCGCCCAAAGGTCGAGAGGCGGGTGAGCGGCTGGTCCACCTGAGGCAGGGGACGAGGACCGCGCAGGACTACGCCTTGGAGTTTCCGACCCTTTTCTTTTTTGTGAAGAAGAAAGACGTCGGTCTGCGCCCTTGCATTGATTATCGATCACTGAACAAGGAGACGATATGATTTAGTTATCCTCTCCCCCTCATTCCTTCAGTGATCGAGTCAATGCATGGGGCGCGCTTCTTCACCAAATTAGATCTCCGGAGTGCGTACAACCTGGTGCGTGTCCGAGAGGGGGATGAGTGGAAGACAGCATTCAGCACAACCACAGGGCCAAGGCAGAAAAGTGTCTGTTTTTCCAGCAGTCCGTCTCCTTCCATGGATACCACATTACCACCTCAGGTGTGGAGAAGGAGGGAGATCACATTTCAGCCATGCGTAATTGGCCGACTCCAATTACGGTTAAGGAGGTGCAGCGCTTCCTTGGCTTTGCCAACTACTATCGGAGGTTTATCCGGGGCTTTGGCAAGGTTGCAGCTCCCATTACATCTCTGTTGAAGGGTGGGCCATCCCGGCTCCGCTGGTCTGCTGAGGCTGACAGGGCCATCAGTAACATGAGAGGTCTGTTCACCTCAGCCCCGGTACTTGCCCACCCCGATCCATCACTAGCGTTCGTAGTGGAGGTGGATGCGTCTGAGGTAGGGATAGGTGCTGTCCTATCTCAACACTCGGGCATGCCACCCAAGCTCTGCCGCTGTGCCTTCTTCTCTAAGAAGCTCAGTCCGGCAGAGCAGAACTACGACGTTGGTGATCGGGAGCTGTTGGCTGTTGTCCGAGCCCTGACCGTGTGGAGGCATTGGCTCGAAGGGGCGAAACTCCAGGCCAGGTGGGCCCTATTCTTCACCCGGTTTGATTTCACACTATCATACATCCCGGGTACGAAGAACGTGAAGGCAGACGCATTGTCATGGCTGTATGACACAGAGGAGAGGCCCAGAGACAACACCCCCATACTCCCGGCCTCCTGCATTGTGGCGCCGGTAGTATGGGCAATGAACGCGGATATAGAGCAGGTGTTACGCACAGAGCCATCTCCACCTCAGTGTCCAGCTGGGCTGCAGTACGTGCCTGCTCTTATCCATGATCGTCTGATCTACTGGGCACACACGTCACCCTCCTCTGGTCACCCAGGTATCGGTCGTACAGTGCGCTGCCTGACGGGAAAGTACTGGTGGCCTACCTTGGCTATGGACGTGAGGGTGTATGTCTCCTCCTGCTCGGTGTGCGCCCAGAGTAAGGCACCTAGGCACCTCCCAGCGGGTAAGTTACAAGCTTTACCAGTTCCAAAACGACCATGGTCTCACCTGAGTGTTGATTTCCTTACCGATATTCCCCTCTCCCAAGGTAATACCACCATCCTTGTCGTTGTGGTCCGTTTTTCCAAGACCTGCCGCCTCCTTCCTCTGCCCAGTCTCCCCACGGCCCTGCAAACTACGGAGGATATGGTGTCTGACCGGGGTCCCCAGTTCACATCCAAGGTCTGGAAGGCGTTCATGGAACGTCTGGGGGTCTCGGTCAGCCTGACCTCTGGTTTCCACCCTGTCTAATGGGCAGGTGGAACGGGTAAATCAGGATGTGGGAAGGTTCCTGCGGTCCTACTGCCAGGACCGGCCGGGGGAGTGGTCGGTGTTCTTGCCATGGGCCGAAAATGCCCAGAACTCTCTCAGTCACTCCTCCACTAACCTAATGCCATTCCAATGTGTTTTAGGTTACCAACCGGTTCTGGCACCGTGGCACCAGAGCCAGACCGAGGCTCCTGCAGTGGATGACTGGTTTCGGCGCGCAGTGGAGACGTGGGATGCTGCTCACGTCCACCTCCAACGCGACTTGCGTCGTCAGAAGGCCAACGCTGACCGCCACCGCAGTGAGGCCCCAGTCTTCGTACCGGGTGATCGGGTCTGGCTCTCGACCCGGAATCTGCCCCTCTGCCTGCCCTGCTTGAAGCTGAGCCCGCGGTTTGTGGGGCCGTTCAAAGTCCTGAGGAGAATCAACGAGGTTACCTATAGGTTATTACTCCCCCATGATTACCGTATTAACCCCTCGTTTCATGTGTTTCTCCTCAGGCCGGTGGTGGCTTGTCCGCTCTAGGAGTCTGAGGTGTGGGAGGTCCCTCCACCTCCTCTGGACATCGAGGGGCACCCGGCGTACTCCGTCCGTTCCATCCTGGATTTGAGGCGTCGGGTGGGGGGCCTTCAGTACCTCGTGGAGTGGGAGAGGTACAGTCCGGAGGGATGGTGCTGGGTCCCAGTGAGGGATATCCTCGATCCCTCCCTGTTGCGGGATTTCCACCGTCGCCATCCGGCTCGCGTTGCTCCGCGTCCTCCTGGCCGTCAGGGGGTACTGTCACGACTTCCTCCGGAGCTGCCTCCCCTCCTTGTTCGGGCAGGCTTCGGCGTTCGTCGTCACCGGCCTTCTAGCCACTGCCGCTCCATATCTCATCATTCCATTTGTCTTGTCTTGTCAATTACACACACCTGGTTGTTATTCCCCTCATTAGTATGTGTTTAAGTGTTCCCTCTGCCCCCTTGTCCTTGTTGGTGATTGTCCATTGTGAGGATTAGTAGCTCGGTTGAGCTCAGTATTTTGTATTGCCGGGGTATTTTCCCTGTGTGCACGTTTGTTCCAGTGCGCCTGTTTTGCTCACTGGACTGGTTACGCTGGATTACGGAATAAACCCTGTATATTGTGATTTACCCTCCTGCGCCTGACTCCTTCAAATCACGCATCACAGAACTGTGGGAAGCATTGGAGTCAACACTGGCAAGCATCCTCCATGTGGAACGCTTTTGACATATTGTAGTGTCCATGACCCGACGAATTGAGGCTGTTCTGAGTACAAAAGGGGGTGCAACTCAATATTAGGAAGGTGCTCAGTGTATATAGAGAGAGAGTGAGTGAGAGAGAGATAATAATAATAATAATACACAAGTCCATGTGTTATGCCATTTTATCATGGCTGTGACGTGTTCATAGCCTCGAGGCGAAGCTGAGTGGTGTAGACCACCACAGCCATGGTAAAAATGGCATAACACATGGACTCGAGTGTATTATTGCTGTTATACAATGGGTTACAAGCATTAAAAAGCAATATTATTTCCCAAACTATCCATTTTTCAACAAAACGTGAAGCTACATTTACAAGTGCAATTTTAGGCGTTCTCTGCTCATTAGTTCTATTTGTATTGACTACCATGTAAAGCAAAACTACCCAAGTGCTGGTTGATACTTCCAGAACTTTGCAGGTTGCTATGGCGAACAAAAATGGTTGTTATGGAGGCTCTTCTAGTCAACTACACAGCTAACACAATCACTTCCGACTGAAGCTGAAAAGACAGTAAACTAGCTACATTTCGTTTAGTTTGACCAGTTTTTCTATTGACATTTCTTTGTATATATCCATAAATATTATGCTGATTAATGATTTCGACTGGCTGAAAAAAGCTGCATGTCTGTCTCGTCCCGACTCTCAACACGTTTATTATTATGAGACACAGTGGAGAACGAATTTCAATATCGCAACAATGTTGCAGATGTCGGCGATAATATCTAGATGCTTTTTAACATCAAGTTTATAAATTGCATGGCTGGGCAGATGAGACAGTGGATCTGTAAAAGTAGTAGTAGTAGTAGTAGTGCGTTGCTAGGTAACGACGTAAACTATGGCACTTTTTATGAATGTGGCCATGTGTATGTTGTGTAGTATATCATGGGCAGGACAGACTCTGACAATGGGAATTCCAAACCACCCGTTGTATAAATATATATAGAGAGAGAGGCAGAGAGAGTAAGATAGTGAGGGAGAGAGAGAGAGAGAGAGAGAGAGAGAGAGAGAGAGAGAGAGAGAGAGAGAGAGAGAGAGAGAGAGAGAGAGAGAGAGAGAGAGAGATGGGATGTCATAGTATTGCTTGGCTGGTTTAGGCTGTCCTAGCAGAAAAAAGAGATGTCGTCTCTGCTCCGATGGGCTTTAGACTAACCCTGGAGATATCTATCATTATATGTCACCTACGGTACGTCACACCTCTTTCTGTCTATCTGCTTTACCTCTCTCGCTCTCTTTCTCGCTCTCTCCCCTTCATCCCCTTCTCTCTTTCTCTCTCTCTCTCTCTCTCTCTCTGTCTCTTTCTATACTTAATCTGCTCACATCACACCTCTATCCATCTCTCCATCTCTCTCTCTCTCGCTCTCTCTCCCCCCCATTCTTTCTCCTTCGCTCTCTCTCGCTCTCTATCTTGGCGTTATCTATCACAGTTTGTCACCTCCGTCACTCGTCCCTAGAGAGAAGGGGCAGTCAGCAGAGTAGACGTATGGACTGTGTGACGTATAGACACTTATATACAGTACACTGTGCTGCCTAGTCAAGCACTGCTGGGGTTTAAAAACAGAAACATCCCACCAGGGGATGGGAAAAACACTAAGCTCAACAAACTCTCTCCATTTCTATCCATCACTCTATATGTTTTTATTCCATACCCTCAACCCCAACACAAGGCTTCATTTCACCCCTCTCTGATTCACAAACCTAGTGTTTTTCCTGGTTAGTCTGTCCTTATGTTTAGTGTACTTTTATATACAGTACTTACTTATTTTAATGTGTGATTTTGTAGCTTTTTATCTTGTTGATTATCTTGTCTATGTAAACTGCAGCGTTTCCCAAACTTGGTCCTCGGGACCCCAAGGGGTGCACGTTTTGTTTTTTGCCCTAACACTACACAGCTGATTCAAATTATGACCGCTTGATGATTAGTTGATTATTTGATTCAGCTGTGTAGTGATAGGGCAAAAACCTAAATGTGCACCCTTTGGGGTCCCGAGGACCGACTTTGGGAAACCCTGATTTAAAGATACTTTGGGTGTCTTTAAAAGAGCATCAATATTATTTATTTATTATTATTAAAAGACAGAGTACAAAGAGAAGGCTCGTGTTAACTGATAATAACCTCTCAGAAATGATGATGGACTAGAAGATGGAGCTTTCAAAAATATGTGGGACAAGTTATTTGTTTCAGTTAACTTTAGACCCTGTAAGTTTGGTCAAATGATGAGCCTAAATAGGCCAAACGGTTAATGGGTTACAGAGAGAAATGACCACTAAAACTGCTGAACTAGAGGGTTTCAGCCCAGAACCATAGGAGGGAAATACAGAGCAGGTCTTCCATACAATGAGAGAAATACTGTGGAGGTCTGTCTCAAAGGACCATAGCAGGGGGGCAGCTCTGCCGTGTATGCCCAACAACGCTCATCCATCCTGGGCTTGAGTTAGTACTACGTGCCCCCTCTCCTGACGTCATCCTGGAGGTGAGTCTAAGTGTCCTTTTGGGCTATGTGTGTGTGCGTATGTGCGTGCGTGTGTGCGTGCGTGTTGGGGACAGTCATGCATCTCGGCCAGCGACATGATTCATGTAAATGTCACGCTGACGGGAGTTCAAACAGAAAGAACAGTATGTTCTCCCAAAATACCCCACCTGACTTATAACACTGCAGGACACACACACACACACACAGGAATGTACACAGACACACACACTCGACACAAAAAAAACAAAAATACACACTCACACACACACAAACACACAGTCTGTGCAGGGTCAGGTGCTGGTCAGTACTGGACCGTGCTGGACTGTGCTGGACTGTATGAAACAGAGGTTGTTCGGTGAATCATACTCATGTGATGAGTAACCTTGCCTGAGAACTAAATACTTGTGTATGCTCCCCAAGCTAATGCCTATGCTTTAGCTCAGAGGGCTACTACAGACTTGTGGCAAGCAAAAAAACGGGTTCAAACCCAGTCTGTACTGGTCAGTGTTGTGGCCAGTGTCAGTACTGTGTTGTGGTCAATGTCTGTGCTGGTCAGTACTGTGTTGTGGTCAATGTCTGTGCTGGTCAGTCCTGTGTTGTGGTCCGTGTCTGCTTTTAAGGACTGTGTTGTGGTCAGTGTCTGTACTGGTCAGTCCTGTGTTGTGGTCAGTGTTTGTACTGGTCAGTCCTATGTTGTGGTCAGTGTCTGTTCTGGTCAGTCATGTGTTGTGGTCAATGTCTGTGCTGGTCAGTCCTGTGTTGAGGTCAGTGTCTGTGCTGGTCAGTCCTGTGTTGTGGTCAGTGTCTGTGCTGGTCAGTCCTGTGTTGTGGTCAGTGTCTGTGCTGGTCAGTCCTGTGTTGTGGTCAGTGCTAGTTAGTCCTGTGTTGTGGTCAGTCCTGTGCTGTGGTCAGTGTCTGTGCTGGTCAGTCCCTTGTTGTGGTCAGTGTCTGTGCAGGTCAGTCCTGTGTTGTGAACAGTGTCTGTGCTGGTCAGTCCTGTGTTGTAGTTAGTGTCTGTGCTGGTCAATACTGTGTTGTGGTCAGTCCTGTGTTGTGGTTAGTGTCTGTATGAGTATGATTCAGTCTGCTATATATATGTCTGCCCTTTCTGCCTGGCCAACCACACGGATTAGCAACTCTCTCTCCCCATCTTCACTGGGCTCTCCAGCCCTACACACACACACACACACACAAACGCACGCACGCACACACACTCACACACACAAAAACACAGATACTGTGAGAAACACACAGTGAGGAAAAAATATGTTATGTGAGAAATAGAGGGATGGGGTTGAGGAGGACTTGCCCGCAGCATACAAATCTACAGTATGATTCTGATTCACCTCTCTCTCGCTCTTGATCCAACTCTCCTCTCTCTCTCTCCTCTCTCTCTCTCTCTCTCTCTCTCGCTCTCGCTCTCGCTCTCGCTCTCTCTCTCTCTCTCTCTCTCTCTCTCTCTCTCTCTCTCCTTTCTCAGTGTCAGATCAGTCCTTTTTCTCTCTTCATCCCCTCATACTGACTACACAATTATATTTTAAGTCATCATAAATACAGCCCAGGCAGGTATAGCCAACCTGGTATCTGGTTTTCCACTGAGCACCAATCCTTTCACTACACTCCTCCATTCACCCAGCATGGCCCCCAGTCACTCCCTAACCATCACCCCTGTCAGTCCAACCCCCTCTCCCCCACCGGCGGATGTGACTCAAACAGGGTTGACATGGAGACCACCATGGTAATGTCTGATCCCAGGGCGAGTGGGAGAAAACCAGGTCAGAGAGAGGGAGAGAAACAGAGAGCTATGATAGTGGCTAGTTATAAAGGTAGGTAGGAGAGAGGGGTGGAGGAATAGCATCTATGTGAGCTCAGACACAGATTATGTTGATATTAACAGAACCCTTCGACCCTTCTTACCCCTCCTCTGGCCCCATTCTCTCTCTCCCTCCATATCCCCTCTGTACCCCACTGGCCCCCTTCTTTCCTCCATCCCTCCCTCCATCCACCCTTACCCCTCTCCTCCAGTCAGTAGTGTTTCCATTGCGTTCCTCACACCATATCACACAGCAGCACCCTAGGGTCCACCTCACACACACCTCACACACACTTTCCTGCACCTCAAAGCCTAAAATAATAGCCACCTCACACACACACACACACACACACAC